>NC_051222.1:15327693-15560193 GCF_015220715.1 Pygocentrus nattereri | reverse complement strand
TTAGCCATTGAGAATTTTAAACACAGTCTTTCTAGGCTAAGTTAGCTGTTAGCTAGTAAAATCTTAGTCGTTGAGAATTTTAAACACAGTCTTTCTAGGCTAAGTTAGCTGTTAGCTAGTAAAATCTTAGTCGTTGAGAATTTTAAACACAGTCTTTCTAGGCTAAGTTAGCTGTTAGCAAAATCTTAGTCGTTGAGAATTTTAAGCACAGTCTTTCTAGGCTAAGTTAGCTGTTAGCTCGTAAAATCTTAGTCATTGAGAATTTTAAACACAGTCTTTCTAGGCTAAGTTAGCTGTTAGCTAGTGAAATCTTAGCCATTGAGAATTTTACACACAGTCTTTCTAGGCTGTTAGCTGTTAGCTAGTGAAATCTTAGTCGTTGATAATTTTAAACACAGTCTTTCTAGGCTAAGTTAGCTGTTAGCTAGTAAAATCTTAGTCGTTGAGAATTTTAAACACAGTCTTTCTAGGCTAAGTTAGCTGTTAGCTAGTAAAATCTTAGCCGTTAACAATTTTAAACACAGTCTTTCTGGGCTACGTTAGCTGTTAGCTAGTAAAATCTTAGTCGTTGAGAATTTTAAACACAGTCTTTCTGGGCTACGTTAGCTGTTAGCTAGTGAAATCTTAGCCATTGAGAATTTTAAACACAGTCTTTCTAGGCTAAGTTAGCTGTTAGCTAGTAAAATCTTAGCCGTTAACAATTTTAAACACAGTCTTTCTAGGCTAAGTTAGCTGTTAGCTAGTGAAATCTTAGCCATTGAGAATTTTAAACACAGTCTTTCTGGGCTACGTTAGCTGTTAGCTAGTGAAATCTTAGCCATTGAGAATTTTAAACACAGTCTTTCTAGGCTAAATTAGCTGTTAGCAAAATCTTAGCCGTTAACAATTTTAAACACAGTCTTTCTGGGCTACGTTAGCTGTTAGCTAGTAACATCTTAGCCAGTGGCAGTTTTGAGAGAAGAATAAAAGAAAGTGATTGGCTGTGGTTGAGGTGGGCTAGTCCCACTCCAGCCCTGATCTGTGGAGTATATCTATAAGACAAGCGGTTGTGCACTTTAGTCACATTCTGTATTCTTAGATGAGGCTTTTAATTATTGAATCTTTCTCCTTTCTGCACCGCAGTGTGTGAATGTAAGAGCTGTAAAGGAATAGATAATTCATGGGGCAGGCATCCAGAACAGAGTGCTGTAGTGTGCCCCTGAGTTAGACAAGTGTTTTGCACACAAACACACACGCTTATGAGATAAGGAAGGATATACGATGGCTCTGAAAGGTATTTGGACACTTTGATAGGCAAACCTTTGTAGGTTACTTCATAAAGTGTTAACACTTTTCAGAGAAAAAACACTTCATCATATGCACTAAGAGAACTGTAAAGCACTGAGGTGGAAACATCAAAGCCTAGGACTGTTATTCTGAGCATGTGACCATTTATGAGGCCCTAATTCAGAGGTGTGTAAAGGCATTTAGGAGAGTGCTGCTCAAATGACAATGATCTGAAACACACCAGCTGGCTTTTGAAAGAACACTTTACCGAAGAAGTGCAGTCTTGGAAATTTAAATGTAGCACAAATGTCCAAAAAACTTGAGGCCACTGTGTGGGTCTTGTGTTGTTTTGAGAACATTTCTTGCATCTTCAGGGAAAAAGGTGTCCTTTCCTTTTGCTGCCAGAGTTTTTCAGTCACTGTTTTGGCTTGTTGGATAATATCATTAAACTCACATGGGAGGCTGAAGCTCATTCTGCCATCAACAGAAAAAAAAGACACTTCACGCATCTTGCGCCCAGTATTTGTTTGTTATGGCTGAGTCAGTTACCAGTCCGTCCCACAGGATCCATCAAAACCACTGAGTCAGTGACAGGGAGGCGATAGGAAATTTAAAAAAGAGCGAGCGACAGAAAGTGACTGTGCAAAACTGAATTCTCTCTCGTTCTCTCCACACAGACGCACATAAGGCTGTTCAATTCCAGAAATTCTAGCGTCGACTCCGAAAATCAAGCCATTATTCTTTCGCACATGAGCTTTTAATATTAATTTAATAATAATTAAACGACAAGGGGTTACGTTTGAACACAAGCCAGAGTTGAAATTCCAGTAAGACTGACGAGGTAATTTAGCTACGTGAGGCCTAGTACAGTTCACCACTTGGGCTCAAGTATGAGCAGAAGCTAATCACCAGAAAAACAACAATGACTTCAGTACAGCTTTCAAATCTGTTTTTGCAATTATTTCATGTCTAAGCTGTTTTAAGGTGTCCTTAGTGAAGTGTGTAGTGTTTCTGAAGCTCAGCTGTCTTTTGGCTCATTGTAGTGACTTCAACCAGTCATTGATTGTGCTAAGTGCTCTGATATTACCAATAAAAGCCTGAGCTAAAAATGGTTAAGTTGGCCTAGTTAGTTACAGTGTTAGAAATAAAGGTTCTATGCAGGTACTTTTCTCAATCATCCAGGTACAAACAGTGTGAATGTACCTCAAAGGTACGACAATGGATTTAAGATCCAATTGTGTAGCTTAAATAGCTTTTCTCCATGTGAAAAAGCCCATATTTGTATCTTTTCAAAAAGCAAATGTTTTAAAACAGAACAATAACATAAAAAGCAAGGAGATGAGACGGGTGTGTGGAGTCAATACAACTTAGAAAATATAATTTCAGTGCGTTATGGTGCAATTACGTTGCCTGACTGAAGTTACTGAGATGTACGCTTGATGGTACCACCCCAGTGATTAAGAGGGCTACTAACCCCAGAGATAGTTCCATACCTTCATTTCTGAGAGTGTAGAGTAGTTACAACAGCTTTTAACTAGTTAATTAATAGCTTAAGTATCAACGAGAGCCTCGAGGTTGAATTATTAGCAGAGCTTGACACTTACAACAGTTGGTAATACTAAGTGCTTACATAGATCAGACATGTTTAATGATCATGTCTGAAAACATCAAGCGGATGTCTTCTGGCTACTACAAACATTCCACAAAGCGACATGATTGCAAACAAGTGCATTAATTAAATGAACAAATAATCAAAAATCTTAAAATTACGTGTGACTTAACAGTGAGACCTTTCACATGCAAACTAAAGGAATATCAGAAATTACAGATGTTCATTAGGCTGAATGGGATTTTGTTTCCAGCGTTCGTGCTTGTTCAGTTCTCACAATAGTCAGTTAAGGTGTGTATGTCCAGTAGTTTACGACAGCTTTGGACATGGCACAGTCAGTCAGATATTAGAACCAGAAATATCCTCAAGTATCTTTAGCATTTTTTTTATGTCTCAGCTTGGTCTGTGCCAATGTGTGCCAGGCTGCCACTGCTCATCCACAAACACACACATACAGCTTGGTAGGCGCTGCTGTGTGAGTGTGTAGGAGGGGCTGTTTACTTGTTTACAACAGAGTGTTCATGTGAGCCTGGAATGGTACAGTCCACTCCCATTGAATGATCTCTCCATATTAGAGGCTCAAAAGAAGAGTCCACTTCATTTCACGTCTCTGTGTTTACAGTGTAGAGTAACATGGTGCATGGAGGCCTGGTCTTATTCATACTTTAGCTTTACCAAACGCAGAGATTTATGTTTCTCAGCTGGCTAGTGTATATACGAGTGATTGGGAGTAACAGTTGGAATAATAATAATAAAAAAAGGAATAAATGCTCAGTACATTTGAATGAAGGTGTCACATTCCATGGTGTATGAGAGAGAGAGAGCATGCTTTCTAACAGGGACATCTTGTGAATGTAAAAATATACACTAACATAAATCTATAGCATCACTTTTTAACCATTAGACATTATGGTAACACTTTCTATGAATGTCATGTTTGTAAGCATCTATAAACACATTCATAACATGTTATAATGCATTCATAAGGCATCATAATCATGGCTATAAATATTTATGGAAATGCATTACATGTTATAGCCATGCTTATTATGTATTATGAATTGTTGACATAATGCATTATAAGCACTGTTCATGACAAATTATAAGAGGCTTATGTATTAGTATTAGTCCACTCTAAGTACAGTGAGGCATATTGTACTCAAGCCTCCTCCAGTGTTGAGAGTGAGGCTTCAAGTTGAAGTATTTACTGAAGAATTTACTGAAACACTAAAATATACACATTAAAGCACATTACAGGCTTCAAAAACTAGTGATTCCATCAGCAGTGTTTTTGTGCTTGGTTTACTGTAATCTAATGTAACACAAAGTCAGAGTGCTGGTTAAGAAAGGTACATTGTAGCAATAATTCTAGGCTGGACAGCCTGTTTGGAGCATCTGAATATTCAGGACTGAATCCCTGAAGATGCAGCCCTAACAGCATCAGCAGTGAGTAATAAAATACTGAAAATCTCAAAACTTCATATTTGTCTTTACTCTCTCCAAGCTTGAACTGACTTTTTTGGCACTGACAGTATAACATGTTATTAACACTGCTTATGCATAATACATTATATTAACAATTCATAATATATAATAAACATGGCTTTAAATGTAATGCAATGTAATTCATTTTTGTAAAGATTTATAACCATGTTTATAATGCCTTATGAATGCATGTTATAAATGTGTTTATAGATGCTTATAAACTTGACATTCATAGACAATGTTACCATTGTTACCAGATGTTATCAAAGTCAATTTGCTGTATATATGCTTTGCATGATATAATCACAGAATTAATTACATAACTATGTAACAAATCAACTTTATATATGATTCACACCATCTGTATTGGCCAGTTTAAGCCATTTCTGACTTTTTATGTTTGCTTTGGGGTCAACACTGAGGGTAAATCTGTTACTCAATGCTTATGCATGTTTTATGAAGTCCATAGACAGATAGCCTTTACAAAACTGTTATTTGAAGTTTATTAGTCTCCTCTGATGCCTTAAACTACAAAGTGGCAACATTTGTTCCAGTTATAACATTGTAATGAAGTCTAGTAATGGAAATAGTGGAACTTATAAGGCAAAGGCCTAAGAACAGGTTAAGGTTAAGAACACCATGTATCATTTCTATATAATTCTTCTTGGTTAAAGAGCAAAAGTATAGTTTCTATTAGAAAGCCTTGCATGGCTGCTGAGAAACAACTCACTCTGTTTTTCATGCAATCTGCAGTCACACATTAAAATGGTATTAATGTCATAACTCTGCAATAACATTACTTGGAACAAATGGCCATCACTTTAGTTTAAGGTCCCTTATACCAATGAGTGTGATATAGGTAAAACATCTTATGTCATCTTATGGCTACTGATACAAGCTGTTCATAGTTTCTTTGTAGGACGGCTTCAAATAAATTGTTACTGAAAAAAAAAACCTATCGTTCAGGAATCAGAATTGAAATCAAGGTATGGGCACACTAAAAAATCAGAAGTCTGCTTAAAATGACATAAAACTTAAGACTGAATTTATGTTTTTTACTCCATTTCTCCACTAGCTGACACTCCGTCTATCACACAGTCCCATCTGGCATATTTTCATCTTGGGCTTCTGGATGTGGACAGCTATGTTATTGCTGGGATTCAAGCTCACAACCTCCTGATGCTGGGAAGGATTTTTAGATAGTTAAAACAACAAATATTTTCTCCAGTGTCTTAAACATTCTGAGCTGTTTTATGTGTTCCTGAGTCCTGCAGTGGGCTAAGCCATCACAGGAGTTTGTGAGATTGAGCCCCAGCAATGCCATAGCTATCTGCAAGTAAGTACCCAAGAGGAATTGTCTAGTAGGATTGTGTGATGGAAAGAGCCCCAGCTACTGGGAAGTTGAGTATAAAAACAGGTTCCTTTTATTTACCTATCTAAGACACAGAGCTTAAAACTTAAGAGATCTTTTGACTCTGGTGTCCTCAAGTTGAGTCAACTCAAGAGAAGACATGTAAACAGTTGCTACATAATTCCAAGTTGAGCTGACCTCTCCTTTTAACAGTGTATTGATATTGGGCTAAAATTTTAAACATGGTACTCAGTCCTAATCATCACAGACTCAGGCCTTGTTTCAGATGGCCTCCACGGCTGAACTCACAGGTGCCCCCACCATCTCTGTGAGGGCCATTCCATCTTCTATCCTCTATATCCTGTTCCACTTTCACTGCAAAACATACTTATGCAACTGTGCTGAAGAGGTGCCTCTCTCACCCTTCTCCCTCCACTGGCATCTCACCTAGCTGTCAGTGTGTAGTGAGAGACAGAATGAGGCAGAGAGCGAGAGAGTGAAAGAGGACGCAGACAAGCCCAGGTGGTTTGACCTTAGGATGTTTGTTCAGACTTGGGCAAGGTGAGAAGCCTTGGGTGAGGGACAGTAGGGGGCAAAACGTGAAAGTACATACTGTAGTACAGTATTCATTTCAGCCTGTGTGTGTTTTGAGTGATAAATGCTGTTTCTTTGCTATCAAGGCTTATATGCTGCCAGCCAAAAATTTGAGGACACTTGAAATGTGAGCTATCTGTGAAAATGTGTTCAATTGTATTAAAACAGTTGAAAAAAAAGCAGGCAACAAAAAGCTTGACCTTAGAGCAGTAATTTAGTCATTGTCACTGGCCGTTTTTAGTTTGGGGGTTAGACTTCAAAAACACAACCTTTTGGGTAAAAAGTTGGTAGGGCTGTTTGCAGAGACTAGAATTCCAAGATATGCCCACACATGTCTCTGTAGCACAACATATGGAAGCCCTAAGGACGAGACTCACACCATCGTACTCTCTTAAAAATAAAGGTGCCAAATAGGTTCTTTAGAGCAATGCCATAAAACAACCATCTTTAGTTCTTTAAAGAACATTTTAGAAGGCCCTGCATTGGGGGTCATTCAGTGGGGCAATGTCCCACTAGCCAGTCTTCATGTGCCATTACACAGAAAACTTTATGCATATGCTTTTTAACTATAACATGTACATAAAATATTGTTTTTTTTGCTGATCTGGGATTTTTACACACAACAGTCTCTAGAGTTCACTCAGAATAGTGCAATAAAGAAAAGACATCTAGTGGGTGCCTTGTTGTTGAGAGAGGTCAACAGAGAATGGCCAAATTGGTATGAGCTGACAAAAAGGCTACAGTAACTCAGATAACTTATGTGGTGAAAATGCACAACACATTGAACCTTGAGGGGGATGGGCTACAACAGCAGAAGACCATGTCAGGTTCCACGTGTATAAGCAAAGAACAGAAAGCTGAGACCTCAGTGGCCACAGGCTCACCAAAACTGGATAGTTGAAAACTGGAAAAATGTTGCCTGGTCTGACGAATCTTGATGGCGAAGTCAGAATTTGGTGCCAACAGCTTGAATGCATGGACCCAACCTGCCTTGTGTCAACAGTCCAGGCTGGTGGAGGTGGTGTAATGGTGTGGGGAATGATGTCTTGGCACACTTTGGGCCCATTTTTACCAGTCAATCCTGGCTTGAATGCTACAGCTTATCTGAGTATTGTTGCTCACCATGTGCATCCCTTTATGGCCACAGTATACCATCTTCTAAAGGCAATGTCCAGTATGATAATGCACCATATCAGAAAGCAAAAGTCATCTCAGACTGATTTCAGGAACATGACAATGAGTTCAATATTTTCAACATGTTGTCGAATCCGTACAATGAAGAATTTAAGCTGTTTTGAGAGCAGAGGCCTTACCCAGTATTAATATAGTGTTCTTAATAAAGTGCTCATTGCTCAACAGCGGCTCCACATAGAATCGCAAGATTTCATGTACAGAGAGCCAACAGCATCCTTAGATTGATGAAATAAGTCAACTTCCACTAAGATCCATCCATTGAAAGGTGTTGTGAAGGAACCAAAGGTGGGTCATCTGTGAAGAACCACTTCAGCATCTTTATTTGTACACTAGACTGTCTTCAAGACAACAATGAATCGTGGCTAATGATGGTGATTAGAAGACAGAAAGCAAGTGGAAGATAGGAATTAAATGCGTTGGATAAAAGCGCATGGCACATGGACAGAAACACACACACTCAGCATGCTTTGGCAAACATGGCTCAACGTGTCATAGCACCCCCCCCCCCCCCCCCCCCCCCCACCAACTTTAGCTGGCAGACTTGCACTGATACAGCATCAAACACCAGCGCACATTAGAGAATTATATATAATCCTGATCATCTGAAACAGAGAAACGTGCCGGGGAGCCATATGGACACAGGCCAGCCACTCATATCACTCACAGTCATGTCACACGCTCATACTGCTATCCTAAATATAGAACACACACTATAAAAACGTGCATATGGACATGCATGCAGGGACACGTGCTGAGAGAGAGTACACTGTGTGAACACATACACACAGTACATCCAATAGCGCTAATTGAAAACGGAGCCATTTACATAACTGGAGGGTTAAAAGGCAAAGCTGGTGTGTCCTCACAGCACTGTGACCACCAATTTGTCTCTCTCTCTCTCTCTCTCTCTCTCTCTCTCTCTCTCTCTCACACACACACACACACACACACACTCATTCCCTCATACATAATAGACCTCTCATAAGAATCAGGTTAAAAATACTCTTACTCGGCTATATTAGTGACACCTTCTGTGCTAAAGAGGGCCTCGTTTTTCCCAAATGCTGGTTTTTGCTCTTGACAGTCACAGCAGCTGTAATGGAGAGTGACTGTTATCCACTCTCATCATTCTAATCTCTGTTTCTGTATTTCTCACACTTGATCTGTCACAACTGCAGCGATTAGCGCCTGTTTTCATGTCTGCTATCTGTCATCGGTTGCTTTGTTAAATGATGCTGTTTGAGGGTGAACTTTAGAGCACATGTGTAACATAGATCTCTCTCTGGGGGATAAACAGTGATACTTTCTCTCTCTCTCTCTCTCTCTCTCGCCAACACACACACACACACACACACACACACACACACACACACACACACACACACACACACACACACACACACACACACACACACACACTATTGTTGCAGCTGTACCAACCATTTTTGTAGCTAAAAACTAGCTAAAGCCATTGGTTGTAGCCAATTTTCTGTCACAATGTCTAATGTTATGGCTACAACTCTGTATTTTTATAGCTAAATACTGACATAGATATGAATACATACATGCTGTGCTGTATGTTGTTCGTAATCTGAGGCAATACGTCTGCACGTCAGCCATGTTGAACTGGTCAAGATCGGTTTGTAAACAAATGCATGTGTATTGAAATATTAGCTTTGATCATTAAATCAGCGATGACTTCCTTACTGCTCAACTGATTTTCTCCTCATTTGTTATTATCCTCAGACGTGGCTGATTATTCAAATCATTTATTTATGATTTACATTTATGGATTTACATTAGTAATGTGCCTCGGTTTCCGGCAAAATTTGAATAGGGAAGCTGATGCAGCCATAAGGAGTTTCTGAGTGAATTAATATTTAGATTTACATTTATCCGATGCTACCAGGCAGAGTCAGACAAACATATTGCAGTCAACGTTAAACTAGCTGTCAAAAAATGCAAACCAGATGTAAATACAACTGTATTTACACTCGAATGTTAGAGCTCAGTCAGAGTATTATAGTAAACTATCATAAAGTGTTTATTTTGACAATTTGCCTGCACCTGTGTACATATCTTTCTAGGTATTCTAAGCTAGTTTTCCCTCACCTTCTCTAATGCTATATTTAGCCAGACAGCTAATGTTAGCTATCATTACTGATGTAAAAAGGTTAAACAAAGCTTAAGTGCAATAAATGTGAGGTTAAGAATATTGTGACCGCTCTTTGCACTGTTTATCAGAGCGTCGCTGCTCTCCAGTTTCAGTTTCAGCTTCCCAAACGGTTTAGCCAACCACGCTAACATTATTCCTCCTAATAACAGACACACATTGAGCTGTGCCTCCTCATTATTCCCCACCATCAGTCTAATATTTTGTCTAATGAGTTTATCATGTTAACACGTGAAAGTAGTAAGAGGGGGCGGTGGAGATTGTGTCTGCAGCGTGTGGGAATTTTTAAAATGCTGTTAGAAAAAAAGATTTTCAGTGTAAAAAAATGTAACATTGTTATGCCAGTTATAGTGAACTGCCTGTCACTGCACAAAACAACAGAAATAGAAGTTTAGACACCTCTTTGGCTGTCTTAGGATAGTTTTTAGGTCATTTTGTCTAGTTTGGATGTTTCTGTAATGCTCTTTTCTTATCTGGAGTCAGGATAAGACTATGAACTTTGGTTTGACTTAACAGACAAGATTTGGGAGTTAAAGCATTTCTGTAATATGGCCCCAGGATTATATCTTTGAATGGGGAAAGACCCATAAACCCCAAACATAAAGCCACATTAATGTTTCAAATCATATTTTAAATCAGTATTTGAAATCACTGGTAAAATCTGACCAAAAACCCATATGAATAATTTGTTTGGCTGCTGTGCGTGCACAGCATATCTCCACAACGACAAAAGTTTTTTTCCCTGCTTGCGGCTTTATCTGCAAGCCAACTGGCTCTTTTTCTCAAAGAACAGGACAAGCCCTGCAAACAAATGCATGCTGTGTGTTATGAGCATTCCCATTCATTTTGAACGGTCTCTTCCTCCTTTATTATGCCTGTTGCTGAACTGTGACCATTGCTGTTGATAAATTATAGCTACTGCAAATTTCTTGATTTTCATTTCTTTCTGTAGCATACTTCAGCACTGCACCTGACCCAACTCTGACTGTAGTCTGACTCTCAGTAACCAAAATGAAAACTTTTGTTCTTTTATTTCTTCAAACTAAACCTGGTTTTTTGTTTGTTCCACATGGGGACCAACCAAAAAAGGCATACACACTACTCAAACCACACTGCACTAATTCCCACCAACTAATCAAAGTAAACCTCATGTCATGCTACTTTAAAGATTTTCTTATTACAATCTTTAATGGCATTGGAAGTAAATAGAAAATTAGAATGCAAACATTTATGAATATTACCCACATCTTTATCATATAAACAGAAACACTTTATGTCAGTTCAACTGTTTTTCAGAGGTACTTCATTGCATTTTTTAAGGCTATTTTGACATCAGGTCTGCTGTTGACTCAGTGTTAATTACAAGGCTACCTGCTTTGAAATATAATATCAGTGTTATTTGTACTTCATTAAGCTCACAAAGGCCCAGGCATGTGCTTGATCCACATATGCAGTATGTAATTTTCTGATGCATGCCCAAGAAAGTCTCTTTTTAGTCATGCAAAGCATATGAGGCTTTGGATGCCCATGAAGCATACAGCTTTGCAAAGCTGTGGAACAGAGGAAAACAGCAATAGAGATAACAGAAAGAAAAAGGGAATGTAATCCTAGCTTAGCACAGTGTTCTTGAAGCAGCCAGTAGTCTTTATATAATTTTGGATGAGAAGGCCTGGCTTGCAGTCTCTGCTCAAACTCATCCCAAAGGTGTTCTATGGGGTTGAGGTCAGGACTCTCTGCAGGCCAGTCAAGTTCTTCCACACCAAACTCACTCATCCATGTCTTTATGGACCTGCTTTGTGCACTGGTGAGCAGTCATGATGGAACAGGAAGGGGCCATCCCCAAACTGTTCCCACAAAGTTGGGAGCATGAAATTATCCAAATTCTCTTGGTCTGGAAGCAACTGGAAGCAACATTAGCAAAAAACAGGAACGTTAGAAAATTGCTTTACAATTTTCCGATACCAAGTGTCAGCTGGAGTGGTGCAAAGCACACTGCCACTGGACTTTGGAGCACTGTAAACTTGCTTTTTGGACTGATGAATCATGCTTCACTATATGACTATGTTCAATGGACAAATCTGGGTTTGGCCAATGGCAAGAGAATGCTACCTACCGGAATGCATAGTGCCAACAGTAAAGTTTGGTGGAGGTGGATTAATGGTCTGGGGCTGTTTTTCAGGGTTTGGGTGAAGGGTAATGTTAATGCTACAGCATGTAAAGACATGTAGATTATTTGCTTACAACAGCAGTTTGGGGAAGGCCTGTTCCAGTGCCCATATGTGCAAAGCAGAATCAATAAAGACATTGTTTGACATGTGGAGGCACTAAAAAAAATGCAGCATTGTAGAATTTTATAACAGCTTTCCCTGTATAAATCACTTTGAATTCCCAACTTTCAGTTATCTCTATTACTGTAACTACAGTCTTCTGTTAGAATTTCTCTTTGCCATAGTCTATGACAAATGAAGTGAAAAAGAACTGAATCTTTTTCAGCATCTCAAGACAGTTACTCTCAGTAATAATACTGTCACTAAAGCTCAAATGAATTAATACAGCCATCAAAGTCAACATTTAGGAACATATTCTTGCCCATTAACTTTGACAACTGACCTTCTTGCTTTAAGAGTGACCCTAGAAGTACAGTGAGACTCATTTAAACTGTTGTTAAGTTTTCAGACTTGAGTTTGGCCAGCTACAAGACATTCAACACAGTCTCCCTGGGTGTTGTTGTAAAGTCAAAGGTCAACTGCATGCCATTACTGGAGTTTTTCCGGGCCGCGGGTGATCGCTCCACTGGATGACACAGTATACGCAGACGCTGTAAAATGAGGAAAAGAAGCATGGCTTGTTAGTTTGATCTAGATGTGAGGATGATGTTAAATCATGGTTGTCAAAGTCAAATCTTGGTACTGGAGAGTTAAATCAGGGTTTCTTCCTACCCCAAAAGACATATTTGGTCTATGAAGTTTTGCACTTGAACTACGAGGGTAATGTAGGTAACAAGTCAAAGAAGTGTGTACCTGCCAATTAACATTGTGCCCAACAAATGCATGTGAAACAAAATCACACATTTGCCACATATCAAGTCTCAAACCTATGTGTTTTTGTCACTTTATGACATACCGTTAATTATAAAAAATACAAAAGTACATTGCAGAGCAAAAATCAGTATTAGCAGCAATCTTGAAGCTTTATCAGAGCTAATTTCTACTGTCAGAATGTTGATATGAAATTGAGCTTAATATTCAGTACAGTTTGAATGCATGCAAATTGAGCTTTTCATTTTTCTGAAGTGCAATTTTCTCACCAATTTTGAAGCCACTAGTTTTAGAAGCCAGTGACCAGATCCAACCACTATCTAGGTCTCTTTGTATTACATGATGAGAGGTGTAAACAGCGTTATTGTACCATTTCAGGCTTTTTAGAGAAACTGAAGAGTTGTTTGAGGTATTACCAACCTGGCTTAAGGTTCCATGAGTGTTCATCAAGGCATAAATGGTCCACAGTGGCAGGAGAGACACGGATGATAATGCCAGTAGCCAGCCCAGAGCTGTAGCCCAAACTGGAGCCACCACACCCTTCCCCAGCTTTAAAGGTGACCAACTCACCAACGAGAACACAAATGTCCCCTGAGGAACCAGAAACATTTACATTTACAGCATTTAGCAGACGCTCTTATCCAGAGCGACTTACAAGAAGTGCTTTGTCAATCTAGAGAAAGTATCTTTGCTAGTTACCAATAGCTTAGAGAAAAAGACAGTCCTGAGCTCAGATACTGCTAGAAACAAATATGTCACTGCAGACACCAAGAGAAAAAGAAACAGAGTTGAACGCAGAACTCTGTGCCAACGAAACAAAACGAAAACAACCATTCATGAGTTACAGGATCTCCAACTAAAGATCTGAGATAACCTAGAGATGATGCAGAGAGTCAATTATACGTACTGTGCACACAGCTGGGGTGAGGTAGCGCCAGCACAGCTTGAAGGTGGAAGGTGGCAGGTAACCGATCATGCTTTTGATGTTGTTGCTAAACCGGTCTGGTCCTGGAATAAAGGAAAGTCTGTGAAAAGCAGTAACTAGGCTGGACTTCTAAAAAAGGCAACCATTAACTGTAGTGAGATTTGATAACATAGCACTTTTAAAGTAACAAGTAAGATAAATAATAATAAACGTTGGTTACACTTCATTTTGAAGGTCAAACGTAGGCACTCACCTTGTGTTTGGGTTCATCTGCATACAATATATGGACAAAATTACTGGGACACCTACACATTACAGCTACAGTAGCTTTTATTCTAAATCCATAGACATTAATATGGTGTTGGTCCCCACTTTGCAGTTATAACAGCTTCCACTCTTCTGGTAAGATTTCTACAAGATTTTGGAGTGTGTGTGTGGGAATTTTTGCCCCTTCATAATGAAGAGCCTATGTGAGGTCAGACACTGATGTTGGCCTGGCTTGCAATCTTCATTTTAGTTCATCCCAAATGTGCTGGATGGAGTTGAGGTCAGGGCTCTATGAGGGTCATTGAAATTTTTCCACATCAAACTCACCCAGCCATGCCTTTATGGACCTTGCTTTGTGCACTTGGTCACAGTCATGCTGGAACAGAAAATGGCCTTCCCTGAACTGTTCCTACAAAGGTGAAAGCATACAATTGTCCAAAATGTCTTGGTATGCTGAAGCATTTCCCTTCACAGGAGCACCGTTTCATGAAGCTCCTAATGTGCAGTTCTTTTGTTGATGTTGCTTCCAAAGGGAATTTGGAACTGTTTAGTGAATGTTTCAACAAAGGATAGGCACCGTGCACTTCAGCACTCGGCGGTCGTACTCTGAGTTTGTGTGGTCTACTATTTCATGGCTAAACTGTTGTTGCTTCTAGATGCTTCCATTTCACAAAATTAGCACTTACAGTTGACAGGGGCAGATCTAGCAGGACATAAATTTCACAAACACACTTGTGGCAGAGGTCGCATTCTATTATAGTGCCACATTTAAAGACTGCATCCCTATATGCTTGATTTTATATACCTGTTAGCAGTGGCTGTGGCTGAGACACCCAAACCCAATAATTAGAATAGGTGACCCAATATGTTCGCCCATATTGTTTGTCTATTACATTCAGTGACAAACCATGACTATTAAGGCAATGCCTCTGGTTCGGCCAGAAATGTCATGAACTAAAAATTGCAGACTGTACAGCATTTTCTTGGAATCTTCTCTGAAGGCCTAGAAATCCCTGAATGTTCCCCACTACTTAGATTCAATTAAACCACTGCCTAATCCTCTAATCCTAACCTTACGCTGAGCTAAACACCTAAACTGAACCCTAAGACTTGCTATGTAACATAAAACTTTCAAGCAACTAGTTGTAATATGTTGCGAGCCTGCAACAGTTGACAGCTACACAAAGCAATTACATATATGCAAAAAAGTTACACACAACATTCAGTTACTCCACTAGGTTGTCAAATTAGCAGGTTGTGTTTTTTAATAAACAGAATCGTTCTCATTATCAGTCACCCACGAGGTGTAATTTCTATAATTTTATCATCTTTGTATATTTTTTCCCGCTTATTAGCGGTCTCTTTTCTATATTTATATATCTGTCGCTTATACATCTATCTAGGATTCTTTATTATATATTTGAGTTTTATCTATTTTACCAAGAGAGGGAAAAAATAATTTAGCTATGTGGATCTTGATAAAGAAAAACAAATGTTGGCGCATTAGCTGGCTGGTTAACGCAGCTGGTTACAGAAATGTTTGCTTCAAAAAACTGCTGATGTCCTGATGCACTGGCTTTCTGATTTGTTGTTTTATTAAACCTTTTCCATCCAGCAGAAATGAGTTGCAGAATGCCTTACATTGTGCAACTGAAGGGCAACTTAGTTTCCTGTTGGTTTCAAGCAGCTGTAGTTGCATGAAAGTCTCACTGTGTAAAGGCTGTCAAACACGGGTTCTGATTCCAATGCTAAAGCTGCTGATGAACTGTCGTCACTTGTTCCCAGTCAAGTGTGACCTAAACTTTTCTAGTCTTTAGAATGTTTCCTAAGAGTCTTTGTACACTTCAAAGATGGTAAGGGAACCAGACACATACTTTAAGAACACATTATTATGATGCAAGCATCATTTGATATCCTGTAACTAAATGGCAGCAGTTCTAGAGCTAGAAAGAAAAATGTTCCATAGCTGAGACGGCATTTCTCAATGAGGGTCAGCAGTCCCGTGACATGATGATTCAGCAGGGCCTCAGACTGAAGTATTCCTTCGCTTCAGGGAACTATAAAACGGCTGGAATACTTCTGCTTGAGAGGCCACTAGTCCTGTGGCTTAACTGCCTAGATAACAGTTTCCCACGTTTAACAAAGGACCACCAGAAAAGCACCAGGACAGCTTCAATTTATTTATTTAGTACAGTCAATAGAGAGTTAATAGGCTCAGAGGCATTAACATGACATTTCCCACTAGTATTGCATTCCATATATATATATATATATATATATATATATATATATATATATATATATATATATATATAATTCCTTGTTGAAGAAGTCTTACAAGGATGTGACAGGACTGTCCATCTTCATAGAAAACAGTGTAACATCTGTATGTTACACTGTTTTCTATGAAGATGGACAGTCCTGTCACATCCGTGTAAGACTTCTTCAACAAGGAATTATATATATATATATATATATATATATATATATATATATATATATATATATATATATATATATATATATACATATATATATATATGGAATGCAATACTAGTGTCAGAACCCACAGAATAAATTACTTTGCATTTATTGGGTGGTTCAGACAGGTTTGCTCAGTGATGACTGGTGAATTCAAGCTTTCATTGGCCTCGTATCTCTAGTGGACACCCAAACATCTCTCAGCTGATCGACTATACTTTAAGGTCACAAGCGCATGGTAAGTCCTCTCAGAATGACAGACTGGTTTAGTAGATTCTGAGAAAAGATTTTTTGGCACTGTTAACATGATTCACATGGCAATAACCTGAGTAACTATATGTCATGTTAACGTGATATAAGAAATCATCATTATTCGGGGTTCATATGGAGTGATTTAAAGTACTGTGTGGTGTTCTCTCTTTTAGGAACACTGCTGAATATTGAGGTCATGTGAGTGCATGTGCATGCCGTTTTCTTACCATAGACCCAGCCTATGGCCACAGACTGGAAGATGGAAAGTAGCAGCAGGCTGGCTCCACTGCAGGAGAAGTGATCGTAGATTTGGAAAACATAGAGGCCTCCCTGCAGAGAGAGAGAGAGAGAGAGAGAGAGAGAGAGAGAGAGAGAGAGAGAGAAAGAATGAATCAGACGCTGTAAATCTTCATTAACTGACAAATCCCCCTGTCTGGGCTTCACCCTGTCTGAGTGATATACAGCACGAGAAGCTGGATGAAAGAAAAAAGAGAGACGTTTTGGATGAAAAGAAGAAGAAAGTCACAGACAAATGGCAGAATATCCCACTGAGAGAGAGAGAGAGATAGACATGGCAAACGAAATGGAAAGACGGACAGAAAATGATGTAGAACTGTTTCAGTTCATTCAACTTGCTTCATTACACTGCATGATTTACGTATTAGTTTCACAGTTGTTACAGAATAATTTACAATTACAAACTCAGAAAGATTCAGTTATGATTCTTTTGCCAAGTGATTCAGTGAATCACGAGCTCTAAAGGTTCACCACAGTCTGATTTGATTCAATTTGAGTATTTTGGTACTATTCAGGATTATTTCTTTGAATACATGCACAAATACAGAAGTGTTTAAAATACATACACAACGTTATGTAATGTATTGCACTCTTACGATTAATGACTGCATAATACATCTGAAAGGAATTCATATTAATGCAAAACCATGAGCATAAAACTTTTGGTAACACCTTAGTTTGGTGGGGGGGGGCATTATAATGCCTTTGTAACATGCTTATAAGCCTTATCAAGCAAGTATCTGGTAAATAACTACCTGCCTATTACTACTTTAGGAGTGAATTAAGCATTTTACATAAACAAAACATCCTAAGTGTAAATCATTATGCCCTTATTAAGCTAGTTAGTGCATATTAATTAAGGCCTTTGAAATGCTTAACTCACCCAAACTACAGCTTAATAAAGAGACATTAAGCAGCCAGGTTAATTACCAGCTACTAGCTTAATAGGAACATTACAAAAGCATTATAATGTCCCTCTACACCCAGTTGTCTTGGCTGTGGTGACCAAGTGCATTTTGTGCATGTCACTCACAGGTGTGACCATGACCAGTCCAACCAGGAAGCAGATTCCACACACGAGCAACAGGAGCAGCTCCCGCCGCCGACCCCTACGGATAACAGCTGGGTACAGGTCAGTCAAAGAGGTCATTAGAGCCTCCAGACTGACAAACTGAACACATACCAAAGGGGTAGAGAAGACAGGGTTATTATTTATCATTGCAAAACTACAGTGTGAAGACATGTATGTACACCTGTAGTTTGCTAATAGTACTGATATGCCCAAACCTGAGAACAGTAAAGATGTAGACATGCATGAGATCCTGAATAACTTCAGTACTGTGCAAAGGTAACTCTTCATTTTTTTAATTTCCAGTAAAAATGGCCATTAAATACAAGCGATTCATTCAGACTTGCTTTTAGTTCTTCAAAGAAATGGGTGGTGTTTTTCCAAGCTTTCACAGGTCAGTCTTAGAAGTTAGTTGCCATTTTGCTTCCTACAATCCAAATAATGCCAAGCACATTGAGGTCTGGACTCTGGGGTGGCCAGTCCATTGTTCTGAATACACCGGCAGCTTCTTTGTTTGATCTGCAGACCGTTTTGTCTATTTCCTTTTTCTCGGTAAGGGCTTCTTGACAGCTACGCATCCTTTTAGACTCATAATGCTGAGCTGTCTCCTCACAGTTTAAGGATGGACATGTGGAGGTTTTAAGAAGTGAAGCAAGAACAGAAATGGATTTTTCTCTCTGTCTGTCAAGGATGAAAACTTTATGTGATGGTGACAGTTTTGGTGCTCTACCAGGTCTTGCTCGGTTGAGAAGAGTCCCATTTTTGACTGTACATTCAAATAATTTTTAAAGTCTAGTTTTTTGGCTAATTGTCTTTTGAAGTTCTGACTCCTTATGCTGGTAGCTGATCTCTTTAGAAACATCTCCACAGAAATGAATAACTTAACTTACTGTCCATTTAATGTCCATTTCACTGGAAATCAATTGAATGTAGGTTGGTCTTTGACAATTCTATAGTTGCATATCTGTGTGAGAGTGTTTCTGTGTGTCTCTGTCACCTGCGTGTCCAACCCCAGCATGATGATCATAAGGAAGAAGCTCACAGCCCACAGCTGGGGGAGGGGCATCATGGACACTGCACGTGGAATGACAATGAAGGCCAGTCCAGGCCCTAAAAAGACATAACATCCATCAGCATTAGTTGACTTTTCTCTTAAAGTGACAGTTTGATGAACTTGTCACTTGTGAAATGAACACATTTACACAGCTTTCCCCTTATTCCAGATGTAGTTGGCTAAGAATATTTGGTGTAAGAACTATGCTTCGTTATTTTTGCACTGGAACTATGAGCCAATGTAGCCATCAAGCAATGGAAGCTTTCTTTGACAAACTACCATTTAATGCTTTAACTACTCCAAAAACACAGAGATTTAGAAAGATGTACCTTATTAAGACACGTACCTGATTGAGCTATCTCAGAGATATGGATGTTCTGTTCTTGTGCCATGAAGCCCAGCACTGCAAAAATGGCAAACCCAGCTAAAAAGCTGGTGCCACTGTTCAGCAGGCACAGCAAAAATGTATCCCTGAATGAAACAGGCAGACAGTTAAAGCTCTACCTACCAGGAATTTCCAGACAGTTCTCTAGACACCAGTTTTAACCACTCAGAGGTACAATGTAAGGGTAAAAGTGGATCCTTTATGTGAAAAAAATGATGGTGAATAATGAAAAAAGTTGGACAGGACTGAAGAAGCGCCGTAATGCTCCACTTGTTAAGTTAATTTAAAGTGAAACTTGAGTATTTCTGTATCTAAACAGCCAGAGGTGGGGCTCATACTGTCTGGTTTGTGTTTCATTCTTCATGTCCTCAGGCCACTTTATTAGAAACACTTACCTTGTACTTCTACACACTGGCCACTTTATTAGAAACACTTACCTTGTACTTCTACACACTGGCCACTTTATTAGAAACACTTACCTTGTACTTCTACACACTGGCCACTTTATTAGACACACCTACCTTGTACTTCTACACACTGGCCACTTTATTAGACACACCTACCTTGTACTTCTACACACTGGCCACTTTATTAGACACACCTACCTTGTACTTCTACACACTGGCCACTTTATTAGACACACCTACCTTGTACTTCCACACACTGGCCACTTTATTAGAAACACTTACCTTGTACTTCTACACACTGGCCACTTTATTAGACACACCTACCTTGTACTTCTACACACTGGCCACTTTATTAGACACACCTACCTTGTACTTCCACACACTGGCCACTTTATTAGACACACCTACCTTGTACTTCTACACACTGGCCACTTTATTAGACACACCTACCTTGTACTTCCACACACTGGCCACTTTATTAGACACACCTACCTTGTACTTCCACACACTGGCCACTTTATTAGACACACCTACCTTGTACTTCCACACACTGGCCACTTTATTAGACACACCTACCTTGTACTTCCACACACTGGCCACTTTATTAGACACACCTACCTTGTACTTCCACACACTGGCCACTTTATTAGACACACCTACCTTGTACTTCTACACACTGGCCACTTTATTAGACACACCTACCTTGTACTTCTACACACTGGCCACTTTATTAGACACACCTACCTTGTACTTCTACACACTGGCCACTTTATTAGACACACCTACCTTGTACTTCCACACACTGGCCACTTTATTAGACACACCTACCTTGTACTTCTACACACTGGCCACTTTACTGGAAACACCTACCTTGTACTTCCACACACTGGCCACTTTATTAGACAAACTTACCTTGTACTTCTACACACTGGCCACTTTATTAGACACACTTTCCTTGTACTTCCACACACTGGCCACTTTATTAGACACACCTACCTTGTACTTCCACACACTGGCCACTTTATTAGACACACCTACTTTGTGCTTCCACACACTGGCCACTTTATTAGACACACCTACCTTGTACTTCTACACACTGGCCACTTTATTAGACACACCTACCTTGTACTTCCACACACTGGCCACTTTTTTAGACACACCTACCTTGTACTTCCACACACTGGCCACTTTATTAGACACACCTACCTTGTACTTCCACACACTGGCCACTTTATTAGACACACCTACCTTGTACTTCTACACACTGGCCACTTTATTAGACACACCTACCTTGTACTTCTACATGCTGTCCACTTTATTAGAAACACCTACCTTGTACTTCCACACACTGGCCACTTTATTAGACACACCTACCTTGTACTTCTACACACTGGCCACTTTATTAGAAACACCTACCTTGTACTTCCACACACTGGCCACTTTATTAGACACACCTACCTTGTACTTCTACACACTGGCCACTTTATTAGAAACACCTACCTTGTACTTTATTAGAAACACTTACCATGTACTTCTATACACTGGCCACTTTATTAGAAACCTACCTTGCACTTCTACATACTGTCCACTTTATTAGAAACACCTATCTTGTACTTCCACACACTGGCCACTTTATTAGACACACCTACCTTGTACTTCTACATACTGTCCACTTTATTAGAAACACCTACCTTGCACGTCCACACACTGGCCACTTTATTAGAAACACACCTTGTTCTTCTGCACATTGGCCACTTTTTTTGAAACACCTACCTTGTACTTCTACACACTGGCCACTTTATTAGACACACCTACCTTGTACTTCTACACACTGGCCACTTTATTAGACACACCTACCTTGTACTTCTAAACACTGGCCACTTTATTAGACACACCTACCTTGTACTTCCACACACTGGCCACTTTATTAGAAACACCTATCTTGTACTTCCATACACTGGCCACTTTATTAGAAACACCTACCTTGTACTTCTGCACACTGGCCACTTTATTAGAAACACCTACCTTGTACTTCCACACACTGGCCACTTTATTAGACACACCTACCTTGTACTTCCACACTGACCACTTTATTAGACACACCTACCTTGTACTTCCATACACTGGCCACTTTATTAGAAACACCTACCTTGTACTTCTGCACACTGGCCACTTTATTAGAAACACCTACCTTGTACTTCTACATACTTTCCACTTTATTAGAAACACCTACCTTGTACTTCCACACACTGGCCACTTTATTAGACACACCTACCTTGTATATCTACAGACTGGCCACTTTATTAGAAACACCTACCATGTACTTCTATAGACTGGCCACTTTATTAGAAACACCTACCTTGTACTTCCACACACTGGCCACTTTATTAGACACACTTTCCTTGTACTTCCACACACTGGCCACTTTATTAGACACACCTACCTTGTACTTCCACACACTGGCCACTTTATTAGACACACCTACCTTGTACTTCCACACACTGGCCACTTTATTAGACACACCTACCTTGTACTTCCACACACTGGCCACTTTATTAGACACACCTACTTTGTGCTTCCACACACTGGCCACTTTATTAGACACACCTACCTTGTACTTCCACACACTGGCCACTTTATTAGACACACCTACCTTGTACTTCTACACACTGGCCACTTTATTAGACACACCTACCTTGTACTTCCACACACTGGCCACTTTATTAGAAACACTTACCTTGTACTTCTACACACTGGCCACTTTATTAGACACACCTACCTTGTACTTCTACACACTGGCCACTTTATTAGACACACCTACCTTGTACTTCCACACACTGGCCACTTTATTAGACACACCTACCTTGTACTTCTACACACTGGCCACTTTATTAGACACACCTACCTTGTACTTCCACACACTGGCCACTTTATTAGAAACACTTACCTTGTACTTCTACACACTGGCCACTTTATTAGACACACCTACCTTGTACTTCTACACACTGGCCACTTTATTAGACACACCTACCTTGTACTTCCACACACTGGCCACTTTTTTAGACACACCTACCTTGTACTTCCACACACTGGCCACTTTATTAGACACACCTACCTTGTACTTCCACACACTGGCCACTTTATTAGACACACCTACCTTGTACTTCCACACACTGGCCACTTTATTAGACACACCTACCTTGTACTTCTACACACTGGCCACTTTATTAGACACACCTACCTTGTACTTCTACATGCTGTCCACTTTATTAGAAACACCTACCTTGTACTTCCACACACTGGCCACTTTATTAGACACACCTACCTTGTACTTCTACACACTGGCCACTTTATTAGAAACACCTACCTTGTACTTCCACACACTGGCCACTTTATTAGACACACCTACCTTGTACTTCTACACACTGGCCACTTTATTAGAAACACCTACCTTGTACTTTATTAGAAACACTTACCATGTACTTCTATACACTGGCCACTTTATTAGAAACCTACCTTGCACTTCCACACACTGGCCACTTTATTAGAAACACACCTTGTACTTCTACACACTGGCCACTTTATTAGAAACACCTACCTTGTACTTCTACATACTGTCCACTTTATTAGAAACACCTACCTTGTACTTCCACACACTGGCCACTTTATTAGACACACCTACCTTGTACTTCTACATACTGTCCACTTTATTAGAAACACCTACCTTGCACGTCCACACACTGGCCACTTTATTAGAAACACACCTTGTTCTTCTGCACATTGGCCACTTTTTTTGAAACACCTACCTTGTACTTGCACACACTGGCCACTTTATTAGAAACACCTATCTTGTACTTCCATACACTGGCCACTTTATTAGAAACACCTACCTTGTACTTCCACACACTGGCCACTTTATTAGACACACCTACCTTGTACTTCCACACACTGACCACTTTATTAGACACACCTACCTTGTACTTCCATACACTGGCCACTTTATTAGAAACACCTACCTTGTACTTCTACACACTGGCCACTTTATTAGAAACACCTACCTTGTACTTCCACACACTGGCCACTTTATTAGAAACACCTACCTTGTACTTCTACATACTTTCCACTTTATTAGAAACACCTACCTTGTACTTCCACACACTGGCCACTTTATTAGACACACCTACCTTGTATATCTACAGACTGGCCACTTTATTAGAAACACCTACCATGTACTTCTATAGACTGGCCACTTTATTAGAAACACCTACCTTGTACTTCCACACACTGGCCACTTTATTAGACACACTTTCCTTGTACTTCCACACACTGGCCACTTTATTAGACACACCTACCTTGTACTTCCACACACTGGCCACTTTATTAGACACACCTACCTTGTACTTCCACACACTGGCCAGTTTATTAGACACACCTACCTTGTACTTCTACACACTGGCCACTTTATTAGACACACCTACTTTGTGCTTCCACACACTGGCCACTTTATTAGACACACCTACCTTGTACTTCTACACACTGGCCACTTTATTAGACACACCTACCTTGTACTTCCACACACTGGCCACTTTATTAGACACACCTACCTTGTACTTCTACACACTGGCCACTTTATTAGACACACCTACCTTGTACTTCCACACACTGGCCACTTTATTAGAAACACTTACCTTGTACTTCTACACACTGGCCACTTTATTAGACACACCTACCTTGTACTTCTACACACTGGCCACTTTATTAGACACACCTACCTTGTACTTCCACACACTGGCCACTTTTTTAGACACACCTACCTTGTACTTCCACACACTGGCCACTTTATTAGACACACCTACCTTGTACTTCCACACACTGGCCACTTTATTAGACACACCTACCTTGTACTTCCACACACTGGCCACTTTATTAGACACACCTACCTTGTACTTCTACACACTGGCCACTTTATTAGACACACCTACCTTGTACTTCTACATGCTGTCCACTTTATTAGAAACACCTACCTTGTACTTCCACACACTGGCCACTTTATTAGACACACCTACCTTGTACTTCTACACACTGGCCACTTTATTAGAAACACCTACCTTGTACTTCCACACACTGGCCACTTTATTAGACACACCTACCTTGTACTTCTACACACTGGCCACTTTATTAGAAACACCTACCTTGTACTTTATTAGAAACACTTACCATGTACTTCTATACACTGGCCACTTTATTAGAAACCTACCTTGCACTTCCACACACTGGCCACTTTATTAGAAACACACCTTGTACTTCTACACACTGGCCACTTTATTAGAAACACCTACCTTGTACTTCTACATACTGTCCACTTTATTAGAAACACCTACCTTGTACTTCCACACACTGGCCACTTTATTAGACACACCTACCTTGTACTTCTACATACTGTCCACTTTATTAGAAACACCTACCTTGCACGTCCACACACTGGCCACTTTATTAGAAACACACCTTGTTCTTCTGCACATTGGCCACTTTTTTTGAAACACCTACCTTGTACTTTATTAGAAACACTTACCATGTACTTCTATACACTGGCCACTTTATTAGAAACACCTATCTTGTACTTCCATACACTGGCCACTTTATTAGAAACACCTACCTTGTACTTCCACACACTGGCCACTTTATTAGAAACACCTATCTTGTACTTCCATACACTGGCCACTTTATTAGAAACACCTACCTTGTACTTCCACACACTGGCCACTTTATTAGACACACCTACCTTGTACTTCCACACACTGACCACTTTATTAGACACACCTACCTTGTACTTCCATACACTGGCCACTTTATTAGAAACACCTACCTTGTACTTCTACACACTGGCCACTTTATTAGAAACACCTACCTTGTACTTCCACACACTGGCCACTTTATTAGAAACACCTACCTTGTACTTCTACATACTTTCCACTTTATTAGACACACCTACCTTGTATATCTACAGACTGGCCACTTTATTAGAAACACCTACCATGTACTTCTATAGACTGGCCACTTTATTAGAAACACCTACCTTGTACTTCCACACACTGGCCACTTTATTTGAAACACCTACCTTGTACTTCCACACGCTGGCCACTTTATTAGAAACACCTACCTTGTACTTCTACACACTGACCACTTTATTAGAAACACCTACCTTGTACTTCCACACACTGGCCACTTTATTAGAAACACCTACCTTGTACTTCCACACACTGGCCACTTTATTGGAAACACCTACCTTGTACTTCCACACATTGGCCACTTTATTAGAAACACCTACCTTGTAATTCAACTCACTGGCCACTTTATTAGAAACGCCTACCTTGTAGTTCCACACACTGGCCACTTTATTAGAAACACCTACCTCTATCTCATTGATCTTTGGTTTATGACCACAGGACCATTGTTGACCAGATATTGCTTGGGTGTATAATTGACTACTGAAGCATGTAAATTCAAAACACCATTTTTTTAGTTTGAGTTTAGAACGCCTCCCCTCATCCAAATATCCCTGTTGTGGTTAGAAAGAAAAGGCAACTCAAATTGTTCATCAGTAGATGGGCCTCAGTCTCCTACTGTACACTAGCAAGGTGGACCTGCATGGTAGGTGTTTCCAATGAAGTGGCCAATGATTGTATGTGACATTATTTACAAAAAGAACTTAATAATAATTATCTGTTTAAATAACATAGCACTGGAGTAGTTGCTTCCTGGCAGTAGTTCACTGGTTTCTAGCAAATGTTTTCTCTTATGGCACGAATTAGCAGTACACATTCAAATAAGGTTACATATAGAAATCCCAAAACATTACAGCTGCCCTGGATTAATGTAAGTGTACTGAAAGATCCTGGAAAACATACACTTTGTACATTTTACTATGTGTGTGTTGTTATTACAAATCCTCTACTCATTCCATGATTAATCCCTAAAAGTTGAACTTCAGAAGTCTTACATTAAAAGGAAATAAATAAAGGGGGGGAACGCCCGAGAGCTTTCCCATATCTTACATAAAACATTTAAAGTTAAACAATCTGCTGTGAGAAAGTGAGACGGGTCTCCAGAGTTATTGATCTTAGCAAGCCGATGTCTGTTTTGCTAAAGGGCCTTTGTTAGGGTTGTGCACAGTACCTGTAGCAGTCATTGTTGAATTTATTGTAGCTGCCCAGAGCAGTGAGGCTGCCTAAGCAGATACCATAAGAGAAGAAGATTTGTGTTCCTGCGTCCATCCACACCTTTACAGCCGGAGAGAGCAAAAGAGAGAAGGTCACGACCTATGGGCTGGTCCTACACAAACTGTCGTGTGTTGTAGTAACTGATCCAGGAACATCTGTTTTCAGTGACTTGAAAGTGGGCTAAGTTTGGGTTGGGCCCAAAATGTCGAGTTTATAGTGTGATGACATACATTTGCGCCGATGCTGAGGATGTTTACAAAAACTACCCACACTTTTGGTGTGGTTTTTTGAAAGACTTTGCTTAGTCTAACTGAACTGCCTAAACTTCTTTTCTCTGATCTCCTTATAGTGAAGCAAAATTCCTGCTGTCATGATATTTCTGTTCATTTATAACATTAAAGTGAAATTTGTCTGATCTTTACTTAAGCTACAATAAAGAACACCATTTGTTTAAAATAATAACATTGTTAATAACTAGTACATAATATATTGTCCTTGCCCATATAGAATATATTGTTCAAACATTTGCAGTGTAGGTTGGAAAGGGTATGTGAAATCTGGGCTAATGACTTCAACAAAAGCTAAGTGGAGGCAGAAGTTAGTAAACCAATCAATGAAGTGAGATTGGAGGTGTGAGTTAGTGCTACTTCAAATACTAAACGTACTCAAATGTTTGCTATTCACAAGAAGCATTTAAATTTACTAAATTTTAGAAAACAATTTCAAAGAGTTTAGGCATTCATCAGTCTATATTTAGACAAACAGTGTATAAATTGAGATGATCTAGTGCTGTGTCTACTTTTCCTAGACGTGGCTGCCCAGTCAAGATAATTCCAAAGGCCAATATGAAAACATCAACCCAACAGTGAAGCATGGTGGAGGGAGCATCACGCTTTGGGACTGCTTTGCTGCCTCTTGGCCTGGACAGCTTGCAATAACTGAGGGAAAACAGAATTCCCAAGTTTATCAATATACGATAGGATCATTTTCGGGTGGCTTTCTGAAGCTGGTTAAAGCAGCAGGATATTGACCCTAAAGATGAAAGTAAATCTACTCCAGAAAGGCTTCAAAAAATAAAACCTGCTTTTTGGAGAGGCCATTCAGAGCCCAAACCTCAACCCAACAGAAATGCTGTGGAATGACCTAAAGAGTCGTTCACACCAGATATCTTAAGAATATGGCTGAGCTGAAGCAGTTCACTAAGGAAGACTGGTCCAGTAATTCTCTTGAACATTGTGCAGATCTGATCTGCAGCTACCTGAAGCTCTTGCTTTAGGTTATTGCTACCAAAAGAAGTTTGACCAGTCATTAAATCCAAGGGTTCACTTACTTTTTTCACCTGCACTGTGAATGTTTAATTGTTGTGCATAATAAAGACACTACAAGATTTCAACTGTTTTTGTGTTATTAGATTCAGCACATTGTGTTTGTTTATACCTGTTACTTAGGTGAAGAACATATCACACTTTATGACCAAATAATGCAGAAAACTAGGTATTTCCAGAGTTCACATACTTTTTCTTGCCACTGTACTTTGTCCATTGTGATGTGAATTCCACATTACTGTGCAAAAGTCAGAGACTCCCCTTTCACAATTTCTAATCAAAATAGCCATTGAAATTTCTGCATAGTTTCAATGGTTGAGATGCAAACAAAGGCCTTTGAAGTGGTTTGATGTGAAATGGTTTATGTAGAAAAACTTACCATCTGCTGATAGGAACCTGGTGTCATGTCTACAGTGCAAATATATTTATTAACCAAAATAACCAGTAATGCTCAACATGTCTTCTGAGTTTTGGTAAGTATTAAATCTGAAAAATGTGTTTTCTACAAAGTGAAAAAGTGAAAGCAAGCCTCCACAAAAAGAATGAAAGGTGTAATAAAGTCAAAGACACACTAAAAGCTTAAAAAAAACCCTAATAATATATTTTGTTGTTGAGGCTTCTGTGTAATTCTTTGCTTACTATACATTTTCTGCTTTTTTTTCTTGATGCTGAAAAATTAATAACTTAATAACCATTAAAAATGTAATAACCATTTTGATTGAAAGGGTGGTCTCTGACTTTTGCACAGTACTGTGGCTCCAAGAATCGTATGATGAAAATGAAACAAATTAACGGCTCACTGAATAGATACATAAATAAATAAATAAATATAAGACTAGAAAACCTGGATCCTTGACTGTTGGCTGAACATATGAAACCTAGAAGAAATGATTCACAAATCAAACTGATTGATTCCTAAAACTTCTTGTCCTTGGTGAATTGTATTTATGGTGATGGGACACAAGCCAACTTATCACCGCTGTTCTAAGAAAGTGTCCCTGGCCCACCTCAAAAACTGTAACTTTGTAGAAGCAGGAACATTTTTCACATCTGTTAATGTAGCCGAATAACTTTTTAAAAAATGTTCTTTCTTAAATTAAAAGACAAAGTTTATAATGTGTGAATGTTTGAGTCATGCTGTGTTACCTGAGGGTCATGGAGGCGTGTGTGGTTAGGTTTGAGGTAGTAGATGATGCCCTCTACAGCGCCGGGCAGGGTCGCACCACGGACCAGCAGAACCAGCAGCATGGCATATGGGAAGGTGGCTGTGAGGTACACTACCTGAACATAAAACAGATGCAACACACAGACACAAATGCAACATTCACTTTTGACTGTTCCTGTTGTGTGACCTGAAGCAAATGAATGTATGTATGTGACTACCTATATGGATGCTATCTGTCAGGTAAAGTGGGGCTAACAAATTATACAGAGACCCAGATTGTAGAACTACAAAGTTACAGTTATTGTTCCATCAGCATTTAAAGGGGCCAGGGTGGTTCCCATCCTGAAGAAGCCCATGCTTAATAACTCCAATGTCAGCAGCTGCAGACCAGTATCGCTTCTTTCTTTCCTCTCAAAAATTCTTGACTGTGAAGTCTATAATTTATCTCTCTTTCTCTTTCAGAACCAGCTCCAGGACCACAACCAGTCTGGCTTCAAATCGGCACACTCAACAGAAAACCTCATAGCAGTGACTGAGAATCTCCAGGAAGCAAAATCAGCCAAATAGTTCTGATTTTTCTTGACCCCTCTGCAGCCTTTGACACAGTCAACCACAACAACAAGCCTTGGAATCACTGGCTCTGCATGGAAGTGGTTTGAGTCCTATCTGTATCTATCTTATCTGGTAACATGAAGAGGGTCCACACCTGCTCTCTGCAGGCTCTCCACCGGTGTCCCACAAGGCTTGGTGCAAAGATCACTTCTCTTTTCACTCAACATTCTCTCTTTTCACTCTCATTCTCTTGGTGATGTAATGTCCTCTCATGGCCCAATTAATGTTTTCCTTCCCACCTTCTGACTCAGCTGGTTTCAGCTGTCATGGATAGTAGCTCACCACCTGCAGCTCAATCCTAGCAAGACTAAGCTGCTATTAATGCTTGGGACTACGGGTCCTGCAAGAATTCTTGGCTGTGATTCTGGATAACCAGCATTCGTTCTCAGCTCATATTACAAACCAGACTCTGTCATTCAGATTTCTCCTTTAGAACATCTAGAGGATTCAACCCTTTCTCTCTCAGGTGCTAGTTCAGTTGTCATCTGAAGGCTTGACTACTGCAACTCACTCTTGGCTGGTCTTCCTATGTGGCCCTTCAGATCCTTCAAACTGCCTTCCCTGGCTTCCTGTAGCTGCCCAATTAAAAACACTGATGCTTGTCTACAAAGCAAAAAAAGGAACAGCACCACCCTACCTTAGGACAATGGTCAAAATGTGATCTTTACCTTCAAACATCAAGTACAACTTGGCCTGACCTGCCATCTTTCAACATGCATGGAAGACATGCATCATGACTCTTCTTTGTCCTGGATCCCACTGGCTGTCTGAACAGCAGACTCTCTTATGGTCTACAAACTTAGACTGAAGACCCATCTCTTTGTACAGAACTTAAAAGAGCACTAATCTAGGTAAATGAAATGTATTTTATTGCACCTATGTTTATGTATTTTGTATCTTTCTAGATATCAGCTCTGACTTTTGTGTCTGGCTTTGTTCATGGGTAGTTTGGACCCTAACATGTTTGTACTCACTAGGATACATTCTCTGAGTGGATAAAAAAGCACTTTTGTAGTTCAAGAGCATCTGCTCAATGCTGTAAGTGTAAATGGTATAAATATATGTGAAAGTTTTGGGCAAATGGGCACAAGACGTTTGTATAATCACCATAGAAAAGCATTGCCAATAGAACAGGATGCTCTAGAGCAGCCACAGGTCACCATGCTCAATGCCAGGCTTTGGCTATAAAGGGATAAAGCTACCCAGCATTCAGCTTGTGTTTCTTGAAGTAGTTCATGGTGGATTTTGGGATATATTTTGAATCATTGTCCTGTTGTAGAAACCAGCCTATTTTCAGCTTCAGCTACTTAACTGACTGTGTCACATTTGCTTCCAGAATTTGCTCATATTTACTGAAATCCATTGTGTCACTGGTTAGTCCACCTTAACAGTTGACAAGGCGTTCTTTTCATCAAATGCTCCTCCTGTTTTCCAAACATACCATAGGTGACTGTGGCCAAAGAATTCCAATTTTACTTCATCAGTTCAGAACAATTTTTGGTGTTGTCTTTCATAGTTCAGATATTGTCTTTTGTGATGAGGTGTCAGGTAAAGTTAAACCCTGGCTGGAGGTTTTCTTGGTCTTCCAGGTCTTGCCTTGACTTCCACGTCTTCTTATCTGCAATTGGCTCAATCACTATTTTGTTTTCTCTATACTTTATCAAATATAACGTATCTGTGCACTAACATCAACAAAATATGTGATTTGGCCAGGGGTACCCATACTTTGTATACAACCATATTTGGTAAATGGCCTTGATGAAATGGACAATGAGTGAAGATACAAGGTGTACTTAATAAAGTGTCCAGAGAGTGTGTCGAAAAAGCTGTTATTGAAAAAAGAAAACAATTTTCTATTAAAGCATTTTGAAAAGCTACATGTCTCTAGACTTTTGGTGTCTAGGGAACATGTGTGTTTCTTCTCATTCACCTTGCCTGTGGATTTGACCCCCTTCCACACACAGAAGTAGCAGACCACCCAGACCGCCAGCAGACATAGAGCCAGTCTCCAGTGTACAGAGCCCAACTCTCCGACTCCATCAGACACATTCAGTACCTCCCGCCTGGAGAATAACAATAGCACAACCACACCATATCTGTAATCTGTACAATCATGCTCTACAAACATACTGAAAGCTTCTACACTATGCTGTACTCACTCCCAGAACTCCATAACAGGAGAGGTCGCATTCAGAGGCAGTCCGCTGATGTTCTCACCCTCAAACACTGCACAGGTCTCTGTAGTGGAAAAAAATACATGAAAAATGTCCATCATGCAAGACATTATATAGATTTACTTTTAACATTAATATACGGTATCACGCTCACAAAGAGGTTCCAAGCTCAACAATATCACCAAAACAACCCCCTGAATTGTAAGTTTAGTATTATCTTAGTTTAATTGTACCATACTCTGCTGAATTTTTTTAAATGATTTTTTATTTTTCAATTTAAAGATGTGAAGTTAAAACACAAGGTACTCATATACACTTTTCCCCTGCAAAAGTGAATGCAGTACATTGAAAACTCATATTACACAATTGGACCTTATGGCTAGCTGTACATGGTGAAACTTTCATGTAACTTTAGTTGCTTGAAACCTACATGACACTTGCAATATCCTGCAACCTATTTGAAACTCAGCTGCAACACTTGCAAGCATCTCAACTTTGTGAAATAAGTTTCATGAAACTGCTAATCAAGATGCCAGTAACACATCACCTGATTTCACGGGAACAACAGACAAGAAAAGAAATGTTTTATTAGATTTTTGAAAAGTAGATCCTCTTTTTTGACTTGAGGTTGACTATTCTTCATTTCATCAGTTTCCTGAGCCATGACAACAAAAGTGAGTTGGGTGTGGCTGTGAGTGATGGTCAGCAGTGTTACCTGTGTTCCAGGTGTTGTTGCAGTGGGCCCAAGGAAGTTTGGACTGGAAGCTGCAGCCCAGGTAGAAGAGAGCCCAGGCCAGAATGATGATGTAGTACACACATCCATGCAGAATCATCACCTGACTGGCATAGCCCAGACCTGCAACATGAGCATACATATCAGCTTATGATTGACTTATTATGATATCTTAAATATGGAATTCTACATTTATACATTATTCAATCATCACACTTATTTAGAATCATTTGAAAATGAAATGGTTCATTGTAGAGAAACTACAGTTCTCTTTACAGTGGTGATGATGGGAACCAGGGGTCCCAATCTCTACAATGCATGTTTAGCCATTGTATTTTTATACGCAATGACCACTGAACCAACATGTGCCTTCTGAGTTTTTTTAAAAAATGTGCTCTGCAAGTAGCCCTGCATCATGAATGGCTAGAATAGCACTAGCCTTAAACAACTTCATCACCATCCCAACCTAAACTAAACCAAATTTGGTTTTTAGGGTAATAGTTTATTTGCATGGTCCATTGTGAACTAAAAAAATAAAATAAAAGTCATAAAATAAAAGTCTACTTTTTTGAGCATATTGTTTGATCTCCGCTCTTATACATTTTGTTGTATGGACAAATGAAGTCAAATGAATTCAATACAGCTGCCAATCAACATCAGAGGTGATGCTTTTAATCAATCTGGCTGATCGACAGTCACAGATATAAATGACATGCATCTAAAGACAATCATTGGTGTATGGGTGGAGGGTAAATAAATAAATCTCATTTTAAAAAAGGCCAAAAATAAAAGACCGTAAACAACATGGGAGTCTGGGACTCAGGCCAGGTAAATCCTTGCATTAAATCACCCCTGAATACATCTGTTTCATTTTTTGCCACTTTATTTAGTCTACACATATTATATCAGCTCCACATGTTTTTTGTTTTGATTTGCTGGGACATAGCATACAACATGCAGACTACACAAGTTATGGAATTTAAACTATATTACAGACACATTTAAAAAATTAAGCAAAAGTAAGGTTTAACTTGCAAACAGAAAATACTGACATTAATCTCAACTGCTTTTTCATGCCAAGGGAAAGCATTGTACTCTGTCTTTATATGTGTGAATGAAAATGTGTAGCATAATTTGTACAGTTTTGCAATATTAATAGAGTATACTGCTGAAATGGCCATCACAAACTCATTTATTTTAGGCCAACTCATGGACTTATCACTATGGACACAATACAGCTCAGAACTATTATACACCTTCACTAACTCTACTCAAGGGCACTACAGGCAGTTCTGGCTTTCAAATAATCTGGGTTGACGGCTTAGTCTGTTGCACCACTCAGGAACACAGAAGTTACACATATTTCATGTCTATAAATGTTTAATACACTGTAGAAAATGTGTTGTTTTAACTTCAAAAGGTAAAATGGTCAGAAGTGGTGCAACTGTCTAATGATTCATCACAAATTCAGGAGATTGTGGTTTTGAAATCCAGGAAAACCACAACTGACCCAACAGGAAAAAATGTTGGATGGAAAAATTGATGCATCAAATGCACTTGATTCAAGCTTTACATCATTTACACACCAGTTTGCCTGCAATATATGCATCCTACTACTGGGATTGTGTATGGGCCCAGTGCGCTCCATAAACACACATAACAGGCCACTTTGGAGTCTTTAACAGCCCAGCTGCTCACCATATGGCCTGGGCACCTTCAGCTCAACCAACAGAAGGTATGATATAAATATTTTCTGTACTATACATGCTATTGAGATTGAACTTCAACTGTAACAGTTATGGATGACTGCATTTGAAAACTTCCTCTTCCAGAAATGACAATTACTTAGAGGTACTGTACAATGTAATTCTTGCTTTTATTGCCCTAGTCTGGACTTGGGTGGTATTTGACCTCTCAGGATTGGATATACATATCAGATTAATTAATAACTTAATAGTGTGGGGGTCCTTACCACTGAAGAACAGGGTCAAAGGGTTACAAAAAACAGGGTAAAAGGGCTTACAAAGTATGCAGAGAATATATTATAGCAAGCCAAACAGGAAGTATTTCATGAACATTGATATATATGGAATGAACACTGATATATACTGAATGAACATTGATATATATGGAGTGAACACTGATATGATGAACATTGATCTATATGGAATGAACACTGGACTCACTGGCCTGGAACATACCCTCTGGTCCCCTTTTTTAAAAAGAGGCACCACCACCCCAGTCTGCCAATCCAGTGGCACCACCCCCGATGTCCACGCAATGTTGAAAAGGCGTGTCAGCCAAGACAGCCCCACAACATCCAGAGCCTTGAGGAACTCGGGACGGATCTCATCCACCCCTGGAGCCTTGCCACCAAGGAGCTTTTTAACTACCTAAATGACTTCGGCCTCAATAATGGATGAGCCTATTCCCGTGTCTCCAGACTCTGCCTCCTCACTGGAGAACGTGTCGGTGGGATTGAGAAGGTCCTCAAAGTATTCCTTCCACCGCCCTATGATGTCTTCAGTCGAAGTCAGCAGCACACCATCTCCACTATATACAGTGCTAGTGGCACACTGCTTTCCCCTTCTGAGTCGCCTGATGGTTTGCCAGAATCTTTTTGGAGCCGACTTAAAGTCACTTTCCAAGGCCTCACCAAACTCCTCCCACACCCAAGTTTTTGCCTTGGCGACGACTGAAACCACAGATCGCTTGGCCTGTCGATACCTGCCAGCTGCCTCTGGTGTCCCACAGGCCAACCATGCCCGGTAGGACTCCTTCTTCAGCTTGACGGCATCTCTCACCTGGGGTGTCCACCACTGGGTTCGAGGATTACCGCCCCGACAGGCACCTACTACCTTGCGGGCACAGCTACAGTCAGCCGCTTCAACAATGGAGGAGCGGAACATGGCCCATTCTGAGTCAATGTCCCCCACCTCCCCCGATATCTGGTCAAAGTTCTGACGGAGGTGTGAGTTGAAGATCAATCTGAAAGGTTCTTCTGCCAGACATTCCCAGCAAACCCTCACTACGTTTTGGTTTGCGCAGTCTGACTGGCATCTTTCCCCACCACCTGATCCAACTCACCACCAGGTGGTGATCAGCTCCTCTCTTTACCCGAGTGTCCAAAACACATGGCCGCAAGTCCGATGACACGACTACAAAGTCAATCATTGAACTGCGTCCTAGGGTGTCCTGGTGCCATGTGCACTTATGGACATCCTTGTGTTCAAACATGGTGTTCGTGATGGACAAACTGTGGTTTGCACAGAAGTCCAAAAACTGAACACCACTCGAGTTCAGATCAGAGAGGCTATTCCTCCCAATCACACCCCTCCAGGTCTTACTGTCATTGCCCACGTGAGCGTTGAAGTCCCCCAGTAGGACAATAGAGTCTCCAGAAGGAGCACTTTCAAGCATCCTTCCCAAGGACTCTAAGAAGGCTGGGTACTCTGAACTGCTGTTCGGTGCATAAGCACAGACAACAGTCAGGACCCGTTCCCCAACCAAGGAAGCGACCCTCTCGTCCACCGGAGAAAACCCCAACATACAGGCACCGAGCTGAGGGGCTATGAGAAAGCCCTCACCTGCCTGCCGCCTCTCACCATGGACAACCCCAGAAAAGAATAAAGTCCAGCCCCTCTCAAGAGGATTGGACCCAGAGCCCAAGCTGTGTGTTGAGGTGAGCCCGACTATATCTAGCCGGTATCTCTCAACCTCGCGCACCAACTCAGGCTCCTTCCCCATCAGTGAGGTAACATTCTAAGTTCCAAAAGCCAGTTTCAGCAACCGAGGATCAGAACGCCAAGGCCCACGCCTTCAGACACTGCCTGATCCACAAGCACTGCCTGATCCGGGCAGGGTACGCAAGTCCCGTTCTTTCATTATTTTCATAGGGGGAATTTTGGATCACTCTTTGTCTGACCTGTCACCTAGGACCAGTTTGCCATGGGAGACCCTACCAGGAGCTTTGCTCCAGACAACATAGCTCCTAGGATCATTCAAGCACGCAAACCCCTCCACCACGATAAGGTGGTGATCCATGGAGAGGACCTTTGACATATATTGAACAGAAATTGCTGTTGAAGGGTTGAGGATGGCCAACAAAAACTGTGCATCAATAAATGGGCATTAACAAACTCCAGGTGGAGATTAAAAGAAGGAAATTCTGATAAAGTATTATATTATAGTAATAATATATATGTTATGTAATATATATATGTGTCTGTGTGTGTGTGTGTATATATATATATATATATATATATATATATATATATATATATATATACACACAGTGATCCGTTGGACAGAGTAATCTGAGAGTGGCTGATGTATGATGCGAAGCCACAGATGGGTGGAACTTCAATATGTACATAATTTGACATGGTGCATAAGAAGAGTCAGATGAGGCCATGTCTGTTTGAAAAATACTCTTTTACTGAGAGCATGGGAAAACAATGCTACTTGAAAAGCAACTGAAAATTGAGGGAGGTCACTCCTCGCCCTGCTCTTTCTTCTGATGGTCACCAAACACAAACACACTCCCACTAACCCTGAGCTGGGCACAAAATAACACAGCAATTAACACATACACACACTGTAACTAAAGAACAACAACATAACAACATTAAAAAGCAACGTAAACAGTCTGTTTAGCGGGGAGGAGAGGGCAGGGCCAAGGCTACAACACACACAACCCCAAAATCCATCTCTGTCTGAACAAAACATTTTATAAATTATAATATTCCTTTTTTTATCTCAATGTTCGATCCATATATATCAATGTTCATTCAATATATATCAATGTATATCACTATCTGATATATTAGATAATAATATCAGGTTAATTTTGGGTGAAATTGGGTGATTTTCTGCTAAATTACTCACTGGTGCTGATATCACAGCTTGACGATGTTCGACTAGTTAGGGCAAGGTCTGCTGAATGGTCTGATGTATATCATGTCTGTAACTTAAATCATTCTGAAGTTAGGAAAGCTGGAATTTACCTACATCTTTGTGGGCTTTGGGTTCTAAAGGTTAAATTCTGAGTAAGTACTATTTATTGACAATTAAGTTTTGAGTATATAATTGACTTGTATGACTTCTAAATACTTAATATTTACCTTTATACACTATATTGCCAAAAGTATTCACTTATCTGTCCAAATCATTGAATTCGGGTGTTCCAATCACTTCCATGGCGTACCAGCGTTCCAGTGTCGTACCATGATCGGATGCCACCTGTGCACCAAGTCCAGTTGTGAAATTTCCTCACTACTAAATATTCCACAGTAAACTGTCAGTGGTATTATAACAAAGTGGAAGCAATTGAGAAAGACAACAACCCAGCCATGAAGCAGGGTCAGAGGATGCTGAGGTGCATAGTGTGCAGAGGTCACCGACTTCCTGCAGAATCACTACAGACCTCCAAACTCCATGTAGCCTTCAGATTAGATCAAGAACAGCATAAAGAGCTTCATGGAATGGGATTCCATGGCTGAGCAGCTGCATCCAAGCCTTACATCACCAGGCACAATGCATAGCGTCGAATATAGTGGTGTAAAGCACTGCCGCTGGACTCTAGAGCAAAGGAGATGTGTTTTTTGGAGTGACAAATCATGATTTTCTGTCTGGCAATCCTATGGACGAGTCTTGGTTTGGCACTTGCCAGGAGAACGGTACTTTGACTGTATTGTCCAAAGTGTAAAGTTTGGTGGAGGGGGGATTATGCTGTGGGGTTGTCTTTCAAGAGTTTGGATAATTTCATGCTCCCAACTTTATGGGAACAGTTTGGGAACAGCCCCTTCCTGTTCCAACATGACTGCACACCAGTGCACAAAGCAAGGTCCATAAAGACATGGATGAGCGAGTTTGGTGTGGAAGAACTTCACTGGCTTACACAGAGTGCTGACCTCAACCCGACACAACATCTTTGGGATGAATTAGATCGGAAACTGTGAGCCAGGCCTTCTTGTCCAACATCAGTATCTGACCTCACAAATGCGCTACTGGAAGAATGGTCAAACATTCACATAAACACCTCTAAACCTTGTGGAAAGCCTTCCAAGAAGAGTTGAAGCTGTTATAGCTGCAAAGGGTGGGCCGACATCATAGTAAAACCTATGGATTAAGAATGGAATGTCATTTAAGTTCATATGTGTGTGAAGGCAGACGAGCGAATACTTTTGGAAATATTGTGTATTATAAGTAAGTGCAGCTGTACATACCTGGTACTTTTGTAACATAAATCACTATACATGCACAATGTACATACCAAAACTAATTTCTGGGGACCACATATTTTCCTATTAAATACCAGTCACTAACCATATTACAAAAAAAAAAATATTTTTTTTTTAGCCATTTCCTAACTTGTGCAGGTCCACAACCTTGTGTCTCATTAGAGTACTGACAATTTACGAGGCTGAAGTCAATTCTCATTCAACAGCTTCTTTCCTGCAAAATACCTTCAGATCCCATTAGGACACCATCAAATACATCTGGAATCAGCCATTGCTAAGCTGTTAAACCAGGATCCATTAGGTTCCTTTACATTGTGATATTGACACATTTAAAACCCCAAAGCACATTACAAAACCACCAGGGATGCATTCAAAAATCACAACTTATTTTAGCCTAAAGGTTAAAACATAATGTTAGCCCAAAGCAAATTTATCAAAGATTTATTGGGAACCTACCTAAAATGACTGAAATGTTAATTAGCCTAGCACTTGCTAAGAAAGACCAAAACAAGTGTTGCCACATGTGCTGAACGCAGCTGGCTTGAACCTGCGGGAGTGAAAGTGCTGGCGTAAAACCATGTTTCTCCTGCTCTGCAGACAGATATTATTGGGGGCCTGCAACAGGGCCGTAAAAGAGCTGCATGTTACTGACCCGTGGCTTAGCTAAAGTGGAAAAAACATTTTTGTAATAGACTACTACTAATAGTACTAGGCAAAGCCAGGTTCACAGATTGGAATTTTGAGGCTAAAGTATTGCTGAACAAAGGACTCAATGTCATGTCTGTATATCTTGCTGAAATGTTCAAATTGGAGCAGTTTTGTTTCAATAGCTGACAACACTTTACACAAAATTGTTTGGTTCGTCTTTGGTTATTTTTGTAGATTTTTGTTAGGAATGACTGTATATAAGCCCCCACTAACAGCTGACTATAGCATCACTTCCACCAGTACCTGCTCCCGCCATCTATGCAGGTGACTTCAAATGCCAAAATACAGATTGGGGTTACAACCACACATCACACAATGGTGTAGCACTGAATGAGTGGGCTTCTAACAGCGAAGCACTGTTGCTTTTTGACTCAAAAGAGCTCCCAAGCTTTTCTGCACCAATCCAAACCTGGCCTTCACCATATGCTGCAGTAATGACCTGAAACCAGAGAGACGTACCTTGGACAGGTTCCCTCGTTCACACCACTGGCCATCCATCATAAAAGTACCATCACTGGTACAGCCAGTAGCAAACCGGTCAGGAGACGGAACTTCAGAAAGGTGAACTGGCATTTCTTTATGGCAGAAACGGAAAGAAGATCTGCTGGCCTGCCAGACCCAGAAGTAGCTGATGTGGACATTGCATACGCTGCCGATTGTAAAGTCATCCTTAGGGCAGCAAAGCAAAACATTCCGCGTGGCTAAAATAAGAATTACATCCCGCTTGCTGCATTCCTGATGTAAAAGGCCTGGATTTCTGTACATCAGGTTCTCTGTTTCTTTATGTGTGGGAATGCAGGTACACGTGAGTGTGTTTTACCTCCAAACAGTGGACAGATGCTTCTCCAGGCACTGACTCCTCCCAGACTAGTGTACTGGCCTAGTGCCGTCTCCAGGAGGAACAGCGGGATCCCACACAGCACCAAGAAGAGGAGATACGGGACAAAGAACACACCTATAGAAAAGACACAAAGACAGCATATCACAATTAGATTAAAACATCAAAATAAAGATATGTATGTGACTGATTATATTTTTTGTAATTATAGGTGTAAAAAATGCTTACACATGCCATATGAAGTACTAATATTGGCAGCCTTCAAATAAAAGTGTAAGTCCTTGACTAGAGGCCTGTGGTTCCATATGCATATATTATTAACGTAAATCAAACACACTGCAAAATAACAATAATAACCCTGAACTTGAGCAAAAGCAGATATTGTTAATAGGTTAGTGTACAAATGAATGCAAACGTTTTAGTGGGAAAGTGAACAAAACAATGACTTCTACATTCAAGCCCTATCACACGCATGCTTACAATACAGCACTCTCCCCTATAACTGCACTGTCCCAGATTAACTAAACCCAGACACAGAATCTTTCAAAGCAAACTTTGCTGAATGAAGCTTTTATCAGCCTCTCACCTCCTCCATTCTTGTAGCACAGGTATGGAAAGCGCCAAACGTTACCCAGCCCAATGATCTGGCCCGCCACAGCCAGCAGGAATTCAGCTTTACTGGCCCATTGACCACGAACCTGAATCTTCCCTTCCTCCTCTGTAGTCCCATCTACAACTTCTTCTGCCAGGGTGCTGTCTTTGACTGCATTTGTTTCCTGATGCACGCTCGCCTGACCCACCATGGCAGACTTTGTCAGAGGCATATACACTCATACACAACTGCAGACACAATACAGACGGACAAAGAAAGAGTAAAACTCTACGGTTGACTAAACAGAAACTACGTCACCAGGGAGAGAACATGCTGACATATATCATGTTGTACATTCCTCTTACTTAAGGTTACAGTCTGTTGGCAGTTCTGTGAAAACTTATCTGAGCAGGCTACTGCTACACTATGTATGTGTGAGTGTTATCTAATTCTGTCAGCCTCTGGGAGGGCCTAAACAGCTGTGATGCCAGGAGAGGGGGAGGGGTGACTGAAACAGCTCTCATTACACTAAAGAGTGGACATGGCTCAGTGCAAATCCTTGAAAAATAACTTTAAGTCACTTTTACTTCATCCTGGTTTGCAGGACACAGACATATAGGTTACATAAAGCCAAATGAGGCAGTGCAGAAGCCTCAGAGCCTTGTAGGCTTTAAGAGAAGGACTAATGATGTCCAACCATAACAACAGACATCAATGGTCCAATAATCTAACCATCTAACCTCTCCAAGTACTTACAGCCTGGCCTACTCTGAAAGCAAGTTTTGGTTGGAAACAAAATGTAAAATCTAGCCAGATACTGCCAAGTGAGCACTCCCATTGGTTAGGCCTACAGGAGCTGGATAGTAGACCTTACACATTAGATTAACCACCAACATAATTAGTGACAGTGGCATTGACCAATCACGTTTCAGGCTCCTATGGGTGAGCAAATTCCATGAGAAAAAAAATCACTCAACCTTCTGGAAGCCCAAGATACACTACAGTGGGTTGCAAAAGTATTCAGCCCCCTTGAACTTTTCAACCTTTTGCCACATTTCAGGCTTCAAACATAAAGATGTGAAATTGACATTTTTTGTGAAGAGTCAACAACAAGTGGGACACAATCGTGAAGTGGAACGAAATTTGTTGGATATTTTAAACTTTTTTTAGAAATAAAAAACTGAAAAGTGGGGCGTGCAATATTATTCAGCCCCCTTGCTTTAATACTTTGTAGCGCCACCTTTTGCTGTGATTACAGCTGCAAGTGGCTTGGGGTACGTCTCTGTCAGTCTTGCACATCGAGAGACTGAAATTTTTGCCCATTCTTCCTTGCAAAACAGCTCGAGCTCAGTGAAGTTGGATGGAGAGCGTTTGTGAACAGCAGTTTTCAGCTCTTTCCACAGATTCTCGATTGGATTCAGGTCTGGACTTTGACTTGGCCGTTCTAACACCTGGATACGTTTATTTGTGAACCATTCCATTGTAGATGTTGCTTTATGTTTTGGATCATTGTCTTGTTGGAAGATAAATCTCCGTCCCAGTCTCAGGTCTTTTGCAGACTCCAACAGGTTTTCTTCCAGAATGGTCCTGTATTTGGCTCCATCCATCTTCCCATCAATATTAACCATCTTCCCTGTCCCTGCTGAAGAAAAGCAGGCCCAAACCATGATGCTGCCACCACCATGTTTGACAGTGGGGATGGTGTGTTCAGGGTGATGAGCTGTATTGCTTTTACGCCAAACATAAGTTCGATTTTGGTTTCATCTGACCAGAGCACCTTCTTCCACATGTTTGGTGTGTCTCCCAGGTGGCTTGTGGCAAACATTAAATGAGACTTTTTATGGATATCTTTGAGAAATGGCTTTTTCTTGCCACTCTTCCATAAAGCCCAGATTTGTGCAGTGTACCACTGATCGTTGTCCTATGGACAAAGTCTCCCACCTCAGCTGTAGATCTCTGCAGTTCATCCAGAGTGATCATGGGCCTCTTGGCTGCATCTATGATCAGTCTTCTCCTTGTTTGAGCTGAAAGTTTAGAGGGACGGCCGGGTCTTGGTAGATTTGCAGTGGTCTGATGCTCCTTCCATTTCAATATGATCGCTTGCACAGTGCTCCTTGAGATGTTTAAAGCTTGGGAAATCTTTTTCTATCCAAATCCGGCTTTAAACCTCTCCACAACAGTATCTCGGACCTGCCTGGTGTGTTCCTTGGTCTTCATGATGCTCTCTGCGCTTTAAACAGAACTCTGAGACTATCACAGAGCAGGTGCATTTATACGGAGACTTGATTACACACAGGTGGATTCTATTTATCATCATCAGTCATTTAGGTCAACATTGGATCATTCAGAGATCCTCACTGAACTTCTGGAGTGAGTTTGCTGCACTGAAAGTAAAGGGGCCGAATAATATTGCACGCCCCACTTTTCAGTTTTTTATTTCTAAAAAAAGTTTAAAATATCCAATAAATTTCGTTCCACTTCACAATTGTGTCCCACTTGTTGTTGATTCTTCACAAAAAATTACAATTTCATATCTTTATGTTTGAAGCCTGAAATGTGGCAAAAGGTTGAAAAGTTCAAGGGGGCTGAATACTTTTGCAACCCACTGTATATGTAGAAACGATTTGTAGTCACAACATTTCTTCTGATGTCAAGGGCATTAATAAGACGTTAGTATGCCCTTTGCTGCAGTAACAGCATCTAATCTTCTGGGAAGGCTTTCCAATAGATGTTGGAACATTGCTGTGAGAATTCAGTTGCATTCAGCTACATTAGTGAGGTCAGGATCTGTGTTGAATGATTAGTTCTGCATCAGAAAAAGACACTCTCACTGGACTCTTCCCAATCACTACAAAGAACGTAGTTCCACTGCTTCCACAGTACTGGGGAGCTTTAATCTTGTTCAGCTGACACATGGCAATGGGCATGGTGACCAAGCTGCTCCAGTGCATCCCACTTCTCACAGTTTAGCTTGAGGGAATGTGATGGCGTTAAATTCTTGGGGAGCCGTTAGTTGAGTTCTAACATAAATCTAGGAATCATGAAACACAGGCTTTCGCACAAAGGAGGAGAACATAAATAGTAAATAGCAAAGGACCCAAAACAGTTCTCTATGGAACACCCTTAGAGACAGTACTGAGTTTTGACAGTTTTATGGCATAAACTCTTACTGGTCATGGTTCACCTCTGACACAGTGTGTGATATGGGGCATGCATGTCATAGGCCCTAAGTCATAGGTCTTTTTAAATTTGATTTCCCCTTAACGTTTCTTTTGCAATTGAATTAACCTATCTACAGTCTCTGCTTTTGCTAATTTAAAGGGAATGCACCGGCTTACTGCCTTAGCTGTAATTGGAATAAGCAAGAATTTCTTAAAATGTCCCCTACTACATGATGGTCTGCAAAACCTGAATCAACTCCATGCCTACAGTCATGAGTTATGCAGCCATGTCTTTATTCAGTATAATGTAATTATAGACTTGAGTGGAATGAATCTTAGAGGAGAGATTATGAGCCAAGTGTGTGATGCAATTAGGGGCAACGTTCTGTGTTTAGCCTCTTATTCTCCTTTTAGTTCTGGATTTTTTGACCTCCTGCGGGGCTCAACATTCAGTAGCATCCATAGATGTTTCTGTAATTTCTATGAAACTAATATAAAGCTATGAGACTGTGAGACTGAGAAGCGAAAGAGTAAAGTAGATTCACTGAAACATCGAGAAGCTAATCCTCATGGAAAACTCATGACATCACATGTAAACAAACTTTAAGGCCACCTACACATGATAGCAAAGGTATGGCAAGCAACTGGACAGCTCACAAAAGACTGTATTATGCTTTTTAACCTTTGAGAACAACACAATTACGAATGTAGTTATATTACTTGTTAGTACACTCACACATGTATGTGCGTTTTGGAGTGTTCAACAATTCAATCTCACAAATTGTTACCACTTGCTCGAATTACAATGCATTATGGGATACAATACATTTTTACATCACAATTTCTACATTTCTACACTCCTAAACACTACAGACTACAGAATATAAACACTATAAACACTATAGACTATAAACACTATAAGCACTATAGACTATAGAGAACAACAGCTCATCGAAAAGCCTTGCCTCACTTGTCCATCCATGTGCCTTGTATGCATACTATGGTTGCACATCTATGTCTACACTCAGAGGCCACTTTATTAAGCACACCTATTCGATGGCTGAAGCAGGGTGAGAATGACAATGACACCTTAATGCAATGTTTCAGCAGGAAAGCTCTAAGTAGCAAGGAAAAATCTCTAAGTAGCAAGGTCATAGGGTAAGAATATGCAGTACAATCAATGTCAGAAACAATTCTTACTATGGTTTTATCGGGTGCTTAACGTGTACCCAGAGAAATGTGTAAAAACAGTGAAATTTTGTGTGAGTTTGTTTGTACTTACCACCTTCATACTCCAAATAATTAACCCAATTATGAGATTACTTAAATATATCTTTCTTTACTTTCTAGACTGTCTGGATAGTCCTATTTTACCCAAAATACACACACACACACACACACACACTTTCTAAACCGCTTATCCTTATGGGTCACGGGGGTTGAGAAGCCTATCCCAGCAGTCATTGGGCAGAAGGCAGGAAACACCCTGAACAGGTTGCCAGTCCATTACAGGGCTTACCCAAAATAATAGAAAATCTAAGCATGCCACTTGAGTAAGTTAATGGCTCTATAAATCAGAAAGGTGACTGAACACATGCTTCTGAAATGCACTGGTCTGTGAAATTGCAATGTCATAATAAGAAACCTTAAGAAAAACCTGACACACTTAAAAAACATTTCCAAATTCACGTAAACAGAGTTTTTGAGGGAAGCTATTAAGTGCCCTACATAGTCAAATGTTCCTCCACTTTCAGATGAATGCTTTCAGCCAGGTGAGGCCAAGAAGAAAAAAGGAGGGAGGAATAAAAAATTGTGGTGAACATACAGAGGAAAGAATTCACTTCCACACTGAACCATGAACTGTTATTTTAAGTTACTCATGTTTTGGAAAATTGTGTCTGGCTTCATAGTTTCCGTCTCCGCAGACTTACAAATCCTGAGTGGGCGAGAATTAAATTCAGTGAAGGTGGGCACGCTGAAGATGCAGTGGGATTTCTAAGGGGAAGCCAGTGTTCACCAGCCACTTAATTTATTCAAACAATTCAATTAATAAATTAAACTTTATAATAATAATGATAATAAAATAAAATAATGAAAAATAAAAATAATAAAATAATAATACAAATATAAAAATGTAAAATATACTTACCTAAGTAAGCTTTCAAAATATGCAGTATTTAATATTTTGAGTATTTTGGAATGGTGTTAAATGTTTGAATTTAAAATAACACAGTGTATTTATTTATTTACAATAATCCTCTTTATTGAAATATCATAAATTTGATCAACACAATTAAAGTACTAAATAAAATACTAAATAAAATACTAAACAAAAAGGTACTGTTCTCAAAGCTGCAGAACTGCAATGCGTTTGGAAAGTCTTCAGACCCATTCACTTTTTTACATTTTCTTATGTTGTGACCTTATGCTAAAATAAATGCTTTTCCCATCATTCTGCTCTCAATACCCTGTAATGACAAAGTGAAAACAGACTTTACAAAGTTTTGCTAAATTTTTGAAAAGGAAAAAACTGAAATGACCACATTGACGTATTCAGACATTTTACTCCGTGCTTAGTTGAAGCACCTATGGAAGCGATTACAGACTCTAGTTCTTCTGGGTGTGATGCCACAAGGTTTGCACAACTGGATTTGGGAATTTTCTGCCATTCTTCTCTGCACATGCTTCCTGCTCTGTCCAGTTGGATGGGGACCATCAGTGGCCTCGTGTTCGATTGGGTTCAAGTCAGAGCTCTGTCATTCACAGAGTTATCCTTAAGCCACTCCCGTGTTCTGGCTGTGTGCTTATGGTCATTGTCTTCTTGGAAGGTAAACTTTTGTCCCAGTCTGAGGTCCTGAGCTCTCTGGATCAGGTTTTCATTAAGAATATCTCTGTACTTTGCCTCATTCAGCTTTCTTTCCTCCCTGGCCTGTCACCCAGTCCCAGCTGCTGTAAAACAATCCCACAGTATGATGCTGCCACCACCATGCTTCACTGTAGGATTGGTATTGGGCAGGTGGTGAGCAGTGCCTGATTTCCTTCAGACATGACACTTGAGACTGAGGCCAAAAAGTTCAATCTTGGTTTCAGAGAATTCTCTCAAACCAGTGAATCTTGTTTTTCACAGCCTGAGAGTACTTTAGCTGTTTTTTTCTAAGTTCAGACAGGGTTTCAGGTGCTTTTATAGAAGAGAGGCTTCTGTTTGGCCACTCTGCCATAAAAGCCAGATTGTTGGAGTGCCACAGTGATGGTTGACCTTCTGGAAGTTCCTCCCATCTGCAAACAGGAACCTTGCAAATTTTTTTTAAATGTTGTTTCCACTTTTTCCTTACGGTATACTGAGTGCACAATGATGTGGAAAAACTTTTTTTTTTCCATTTTAACACAAGGCCTCAACTTAACAAAACATGAAAAACAAGAAAGACTTTCTAAATTCATTGTATATGATAGACATATTGGAAGCTGTAAAAAAGTGAAGACATTTTTTTAAAAGTTTTTTAAAACCAAAGAAGTTGCAATACTGTCAGTGAACAGCCTTAATTTTTAGCCAAAATTGCCACTATGTACAAGTTATTGATTTTCCAATATCAGAAAAAAAGAAAAAGAAATGTATAATAAATTGAACAGAAGCCTAATCTGTCCACTCTCTACCTTTTTTCGTTTTTTGGTCACCCACCACACCCCCACCCCCCCCCCCCCTTCAGGGCCAAATACTACTTTTCTCTTGTTCAAAGCTGTGTAAGTACCATGTGATGTATGACATACCACAGGCAGTGATGTAGCTGTATACCCTACACACAGACCACCCCCCAGCACTCGCAAAAAGAAAGAAAAAACAAAAACAAACAAATCTTGACTAGAAATGAGAAATTATACATACATACATATACTACATTTTAAACCAGCCATTAGGGGTGTACTTTGTGTAGTTCTGGTGCCGGTCCCAAGCCCGGATCAATGGTGAGGGTTGCGTCAGGAAGGGCATCCGGCGTAAAACTTGTGCCAAAACTATCATGCGGATCACAAATATGATTGCCATACCGGATCGGTCGAGGCCCAGGTTAACAATGACCGCCTCTGGTGCTGTTGACCAACAGGGTGCTGGTGAAAATTGCACTACTGTAGGTCAAAGACCATCAAAGAGGAGAGGAAGGTGGGTTAGAAGGCAGCGAGAGAGAAGCAAAGGCAGGAGTGTGGAGGTTAGAGTAGGGACTCTGAACATAGGGACAATGACTGGTAAAGGCAGAGAGCTGGCAGACATGATGGAGAGAAGGAAGGTAGATATTTTGTGTGTCCAGGAGACCAGATGGAAAGGAAGCAAGGCCAGGAACATTGGAGGTGGATTCAAACTGTTCTATCATGGTGTAGAGAGGAAGAGAAATGGAGTAGGGATAATCCTAAAGGAACAGCTTGGGAAAAGTGTTCTGGATGTAAAGAGAGTGTCAGAAGTTGGAGGTTGATGGTGTAATTTTGAATGTGGTCAGTTCATATGCACCACAGGTTGGTTGTCAGTTAGAGGAGAAAGGAATTTTGGAGTAAGATGGATGAAGTGGTAGATGGTGTCCCTAGAGAGGAGAGATTGGTGATTGGTGCAGACTTCAATGGACATGTTGGTGAAGGGAACAGAGGGGATGAAGAGGTGCTGGGTACGTATGGTGTGAAAGACAGAAATGCAGAAGGTCAGATGGTTGTAGATTTTGCAAAGAGAATGGAAATGGCTGTGGTGAACACGTATTTTCAGAAGAGGGAAGAACACAGGGTGACATTCAAGAGTGGAGGGAGGTGCACACAGGTGGATTATATCCTTAGCAGGAGATACCACCTAAAGGAGATTGGAGATTGTAAAGTGGTACCAGGGGAAAGTGTAGCAAGGCAGCATAGGGTGGTTGTCTGTAGAATGAGATTAGAAACAAAGAAGAGGAAGAGAGTGAAGACAGAGCCAAAGATTAGATGGTGGAAGCTGAAGGAGGAGGATGGTTGCAGGCAGTTCATGGAAAAATTGCAACAGGCCCTTGGGGCAGTGAGGAGCTACCTGAGGACTGGGAAAATACAGCTAAGGTGGTGAGAGAAACTGGCAAGAATGTGTCTGGTCAGAGGAAAGAAGACAAGGAAAGTTGGTGGTGGAATGAGGAAGTCCAGGAGAGTATTCAGAAGAAGAAGGCAGCTAAGAAAAAGTGGGATAACCAGAGAGATGAAGGAAGTAGGCAGGAGTACTGTGAGGCTAGTCGCATAGCAAAAAGAATGGTGGCAAAGGCTCAGGCGTATGATGAGCTGTATGAGAGGCTGGACAGTAAAGAAGGACTAAAGGACTTGTATCGTTTGGCTAAACAGAGAGATAGAGCTGGAAAGGATGTACAGCAGGTTAGGCTGATAAAGGATAGAGAGGGAAATGTACTAGTGAGTGAACAGAGAGTGTTGAGTAGATGGAAGGAGTACTTTGAAGAACTAATGAATGAGGAAAACTAGAGAGAGAGGAGGACAACAGGGGGAGATATAGTGGATCAGGAAGTGCAGAGAATTAGTAAGGTGGAAGTGAGGGCAGCTTTAAAAAGGATGAAGAATGGAAAGGCAGTTGGTACAGGTGACATACCTGTGGAAGTATGGAGATGTTTAGGAGAGAAGGCAGTGGACTTTTTAACCAGGTTGTTTAACAAAATCCTGGAGAGTGAGAGGATGCCTGATGAGTGGAGACACAGTGTATTGGTCCCCATTTTTAAGAACAAGGGTGATGTGCAGAGCTGCAGTAACTACAGAGGTATAAAGTTGATGAGCCACACCATGAAGGTATGGGAAAGAGTTGTTGAAGCAAGGCTAAGGCGAGAGGTTCAGATCAGTGAGCAGCAGTTTGGTTTCATGCCCAGAAAGAGTACCACAGATGCAATTTTTGCGTTGAGAGTGTTGGTAGAGAAGTACAGAGAAGGTCAGAAGGAGCTACGTTGTGTCTTTGTGGATCTAGAGAAGGCATATGCTAGGGTGCCAAGAGAGGAACTGTGGTACTGTATGAGGAAGTCAGGGGTAGCTGAAAAGTATGTTAGGTTGGTGCAGGACATGTATGAGGATAGTGAGACAGTGGTGAGGTGTGCAGTTGGAGTGACAAATGGTTTCAAGGTGAAGGTAGGGTTACATCAGGGATCAGCTTTGAGCCCCTTCTTGTTTACAATGGTGATGGACAGGTTGACAGATGAGGTCAGGCAGGAGGCTCCATGGACCATGATGTTTGCAGATGACATTGTAATCTGTGGTGAGAGTAGAGAGCAAGTGGAAGAGAATCTGGAGAGGTGGAGGTTTGCACTGGAGAGGAGAGGAATGAAGGTCAGTAGAGATAAGACGGAATACATGTGTGTGAATGAGAGGGAGGCAGGTGGAAAGGTGAAGATGCAAGGAGTAGAGGTCATAAAGGTGGATGACTTCAAATATCTTGGGTCAACCATCCAGAGCAATGGACAGTGCAAAAAAGAGGTGAGGAAGAGGGTGCAGGCAGGATGGAGTGGGTGGAGATGGATGTCAGGGCTGATGTGTGACAGAAGGATAGCAGCAAGAGTGAAAGGGAAGGTTTACAAGACAGTAGTGTGTCCTGCTATGATGTATGGTTTGGAGACTGTGGCTCTGTCTAAAAGACAGGAGGCTGAGCTGGAGGTGGCGGAGATGAAGATGCTGAGATTTTTGTTGGGAGTGACAAGGCTGGACAAGATTAGAAATGAGCAGATCAGAGGGACAGTGAAGGTAGAGCAGTTTGGAGATAAAGCCAGAGAGGCCAGGTTGAGATGGTTTGGACATGTGTTGAGGAGGAATAGTACATATATTGGGCAAAGAATGTTGGAGATGGAGCTTCCGGATAGAAGGAGAAGAGGTAGATCTCAGAGAAGGTTTATGGCTGTAGTGAAGGTGGACATGGAGATGGTTGGTGTAAAAGTAGAGGAGGCAATGGATAGGGCAAGATGGAGGCAGATGATCCGTTGTGGTGACCCCTAAAGGCAGCAGCTGAAAGAAGAAGATGAAGACATATACTACATTTTGAATTAAATCTAAATGTGTTTTGGTAGCTCTCATTAAACTAATGCACTGGCCAAGACACAATGGAGTAACCATCTGTCCAATTACTTTTGGCACAACAAAATGTGACAAATACATATGGGCTGTAATGCCAGTATAAGCTTGTATATCCTCAAATCACTGTTGATGAGGTACACTTTAACCTTAAAGTCGCTGTTTCATGTCAATTCCAATGTGCAGGACTATAGAACCAAACAGTCAACAACAAACTGTCATTGTCCAATAATTTGTGGGCTGCCCTGTATCCATTCAGAGGTTTATACTTCCAGTGCCCTTTTCTGGCAAGCATGGACCACTGCAAAGCCCAAAATCAAACCACATAATGTTCACCAGAAAGTGGAATCAAGATTTCCCATCTTGGAAATCGCTCAGGCATCACATTTCAGGAATTTCTACCTTAGTCCAAAACCCCAAACTGAACTCTTGTGTACACATGAATCCGCCAAGCAGGGTTGTGCTGTGTTTGCCTTTGAGCTACTCATTTAACTCCAGTTAACTCCATCTCACTCCTCCTCGACCCTGGTGCACAAGACAACAAGAAGCTGTTTTTAATATTTGCCGGTTACACAGAGGTCAAATCGCACGATGTCAAGTCATGTTACTACACTGATTATGCCTTATTATGGCATACTTCAATAATGTGTCACACAATTCTGATTCTTAACCATTGACTGACACATTTTCCATCCAGATGTGACAATAGGAATCTAAATATTTGAGTTTGAAAGATTTAATGGGAATTTATATATAATTCTGCGGCAAACAGAGCGACACAGCTGGTTGTAATTTCACTATAGCCTATTTTCATGTGACACATGCTTGAATAGTTTTGACATGGCTTTGCCAATGTGATGAATTCTCTTGCCATTTGTGATCAGCTTTGGTGCTTTTGGAACAGCGATTATATATTTTGTCTGGAACTTGCAGTGCTCCTGTTAAGATGTTCTGGCTTCAATAAAACTCATAGTAGCACCAACTGTGGTCCTAGAGTTAAACAAAGCAAAAAAAATTACTAAAACTATTTTTTCAAGTCACAACCAAAACACAAATAGTTGTTAGATTCCATTGTCGTGAAGTAAATATGTGAATCAAGAATTGTCACTACTAAAACACTAATTTTCCACAATTAATTAATGTTTTTTTGTATTCTAAGAAAAAATATTATGATTTTATATGTGTACAGCTGTTGAAAGCTATGTTTGCTAGTCATGTACTGGCAAGCGATTTTTAGTTCAGCTGAAAATTGTCACTAAAGAAACATTTGTAGTGTTTTCTTTGTGACAAAATGTTCAAACATTAGTTTTAATAAAATAAACATGATTAAGGTATAGAGTCAATCAGAGCAAAAGGATTTTAGTCTAAAGGCAGTAAAATGATCCATATATTTATGAAATACTAGAAGAAAAAGAAGTAAAAAATGACAGATATGCTTAGAGTTTTGTGTCTGGCCTTTGAGATTATGCCTGATTTTTTTCCATATGTAGAGCATAACGTCCGTTAGCCAATGTGAGTGCTTCCACGAAACAAACTGTCTAGCCAATAACATGCAAGTGGCTAAGGCATCAGAGATAGATGATGAGAATGGGATATTACTAGGAGCCTATAAGGGAGAGGGTTTTAAAGATAGGCCCAAAACAGATGAAAAACAATCAAATATATACTAAATGGGCAACAGCTTCCATTCTTCTGGGAAGCTTTCTGCACGACTGTGGAGGGTGTCTATGGGAAATTTTGGCCATTCATCCAGAAGAGAATTTGTGAGGTCAGACACTGATGTTGGACAAGAGGGTCTGTCTCACAATCTCCATTCTAGCTCATCCCAAAGGCGTTTGATGGGGTTGAGGTCATGGTTCTGTGCAGGCCAGTCAAGTTCTCCCACACCAAACCCAACTCAACCATGGCTTTATGGACAATGCTTTGTGTATTGGGGCACAGTCATGCTGGAACGTGCTGGAATGTCTTGGTCTCCTGAGGCATTTAGATTTCCCTTCACTGGAACTAAGGAGTCTAGGCCAACCCCTGACAAACAACCTCATAGCATCATCCCTCCTCCACCAAACTTTACAGTTGGCACAATGCAGTCAAGCAAGTAATGTTCTCCTGGCATTCACCAAACCCAGACTTGTCCATCAGACTGATAGAGTCTCCACAGAACACATTTCCACCACTCCGGAGTCCAGTGGCAGTGTGCTCTACTCCACTCAGTCTGATTCTTTGCATTGTGTTTGGTGAAGTAGGCTTGCATGCAGCTGCTTGGCCATGCAAACCCATGCCATCCCATGCTCCTGGTGAACAGTTTTTGTGCTGATGTTAATGAACAGTTATTGAGTCAGCAGAGCGTTGACAACTTTTATGCACTATGCACAGTACTCAGTGACCCCACTCTGTACTTTATGTGGTCTGACACTTCATGGCTAAATTGCTGTAGTTCCTAAACACTTCTGCTATTCAATTATACCATAAGTGATAATTATGCAATTATATATTTGTCCAAAGAAAAACATGTCCAAAGTCCATAAGTTGTTACTTTTCATGTAAATTAATTGTAAATGATTTTTGAGCTTTTCTGTTCCATTTATCATGAAATTTTCACACAATGTAAAGTACATCTATCACATTCAAATGATGTAGAAAAACAAAAATCAACACAAATGAAAATACATGTTTTTTGGACACCAACAATGTTTAAGTAGAAAAAATGCATATTTTTAAGTAGGGAAAATATGTGCTCAAGCTCTAAGTAGGCCTGATGAAGCCATTGCTAAATTACAGGTTATTGCTAAGGTATTCAGATGGTTACTGATGTGTTGTGTTATCCTAATTAATCCCTGGGCTGCTAGGCACTTCTGGCACCCCTGCCACCTTGCCTGCTGATTTAATCCCTGGGTTGCTAGGCTCCTCTGCTACCTCTGCCATGTCGCCTTTTGATTTGACAAACAAAATATGGAGCAATCACAAAGCATACATTATTTTGTTGCTGTAAATAAAATGTTGCCACAGTTTTACACTATGTTCATTATGACTAATTTATGTTAAATAAGTGCCACATGGTATGTATTGGAGAAACACTCATGCACTGAAGGGTACTCTGTTTGGGGCTCATACACACACACACACACACACACACACACACACACACACACACACACACACACACACACACACACACACGACATGCTCCATCCAGACTTCTGTTTTGCTATAAAATGCGGTCATAAGAGTTTTTACACACACAGTGACTATTGTTCAAGTGAGTCAGACGTGGAGCCCCAGCTAAACAGTGGCACCACTGCTTTAATTCACTGCAGGCTTTCTTCTGGCCTCAGGAATCTTTATCACCAAAAGCACATCTAGATGATGTGAATGTGTAATGATAGCAGCTATATTTGTGCCTCTATTTATTGGATTTATTGTTATAATGAACTATACCAGAGTGGCCTGCACAAATAAAATGCCCTCTTGAATCATGCAGGCCTGTGTTCAGTACCCAGCTGCAGTCTAAATGCCACCCGAACCAAATGTTGTCTGGCTTAAGACAGCCTTCAATTATGTGTCCCAATGAGAGATTTAATAATGGGTTCCTTGGCATCTGTGGAGTCAAACCAGCAGGAATCTTAAACTCTCACTTTCAGTGTGGCACACTCAAGGAATAACGCAGCCAGAAATGCTAATGTTGTTATCAAAAAATGAAATCAAATTAAAGATCTACAGTACAGTCCATGTACAGTCATACACCATATGGGATTTTAATACAGCAGACGGTACAATTAGGGCATATGTACAGAATGACATCATGCTTGGTAGCTACCAGCTTCTACTTCATTTTTAGCCAGATTAGTATGTTTAGTTAAGCCGTTCCTTTTTGTAGGCTTTGACCTGGCGGAGTGTAGTCTATCGCTACACACTACTGTAATTACGATTGCTAATTGGTAACAACTAGTGCCCACCTTATTTTTTTTAGTCAGCGTGTTTAGCTAAGCTATTTCTTCAAGTAAAGCTGTAAGGCTGAACCAGGCAGGGTAAAGTCTGTCCTCACATTCTACTGTCATTGAGCATGTGGAATCCTAATCCAGGGCACAGTGAGGGGCATATTTACAGAAATTACAATTTATTGGTTACAACATGGTAATGGAGGTGTTAGGGATACTGGTATGCTGGTCAGCAGCAGGATGTTATTAGGGTGGTCACCAGCAAAATCAGCATATGTTGTGTTTTCGATGCTGGTATGCTGGCCATCCAGCATGACCATTCTGGGTAACCACTATACCAGCACCAGACATTTACATTTTACATTTACTGCATTTAGCAGACGCTCTTATCCAGAGCGACTTACAAGAAGTGCTTTGTCAATCTAGAGAAAGTATATTTGCTAGCTACCAATAGCTTAGAGAAAAGACAGTCCTGAGCTCAGATACTGCTAGAAACAAAATGTCACTGCGGACACCGAGAGTTGAACACAGAACTCTGTGCCATTCAATGCAATAAAATGCACAGTACACAATACACAGTCCAATACAATAAAATATATATAAGTGCAGCTTATAATTCAGTGCTCATTTGAGTGCTGTGTAAAGAGATGAGTCTTCAGTCTACGTTTGAAGACAGCAAGACTCTGTTGTTCGGACAGCCAGTGGGAGTTCATTCCACCACTTGGGTGCCAGGACAGAGAACATTGTCAACGCTTGTCTTCCGTGCACCTTGAAGGATGACAGGTCAAGCCAAGCTGTAGTCGAAGCTCGAAGGGCTTGTGGTACAGTTCGAGATTTCACCATTGCCATCAAGTAGGTAGGGGCTAGTCCATTTTTGGCTTTGTAGGCCAGCATTAGGGTTTTAAATCTGATGCGTGCAGCTACAGGAAGCCAGTGAAGGGAGCGCAGCAGTGGGGTGATGTGGCTGATTGAATGCTGCCACATTATGGATGAGTTGCAGAGGCTTGATGGCCTGCATGGGAAGACCAGCCAAGAGCAAGTTGCAGTAGTCAAGCCTTGAGATGACAAGAGACTGCACTAGCACCTGGGTGGCCTCTTGGGTGAGGAAGGGTCGGATCCTTCGGATGAGAAACCTGCATGACTGAGTCAGGTTCGTGATGTGAGTTGAGAACTGGCCATCCAGACTCACACCAAGACTTCTTGCCTCTACAGATGGAACAATCAGGGAGTTCTCGAATGAGATGGCAAGATCATAATGAGGACCTGTATTTGCAGGGATGAATATCAACTCAGTCTTGCTGGAATTGAGCTTCAGGTGGTGAGCTGCCATCCATGAAGAGATGTCAGACAGGCATGCTGAGATGCGACTGGAAACCTGTGTGTCAGAGGGTGAGAAAGAAAACATTAGTTGAGTGTCATCAGCATAACAGTGATAAGAGAAGCAATGAGAAGATATTATATCACTAGTGCTAGAGCTAGTGTAAAGAGAAAAGAGAAGAGGACCCAGGAATGAGCCTTGTGGGACACCAGTGGAGAGCCAGCATGGAGAGGATGTGAAACCTCTCCATGTTACCTGATAAGAGCGATTCTCCAGATAGGACTTGAACCACTTCCATGCATAGCCAGTGATTCCAGACCAACACTATACCAGCATAAACTATCTTAGACCAGCTGTGCTGTTTTTCAGCTGGGTAGGGCTGTCACGATCATGAAATTTTATCTGACCATGTAGCCACCTTACTTGATAGCTATGTTTATTTATTTAATAACATTGATTCAAATACTGAATTTATACTGATACGCACAGACACTCACATACATGTCTACAATTACACAGAATTATGTGTAGAGTTAAGCTACATGTTCTTCTAGAGAGAGAAAATATAAGACACAATAAAAAACACTCATTCTTTTAGCATACAAGCTAAAAACATTAGCTAACAAATCAACTACAGAGAGATTCACTCGAACGAGGGCCTGAATATTCTGTTATAACTCTCGCTAGGACGAAAGCAATCTGAACGAAACACTGTGCACTGTGCTCCTCAGCATATGTGGCTTAGAACAAGTTGGGATGCTCTGGCGTCGGAGTGATGAAGTAGGTGCCGGACAGCCATTGTGACAATTAACCTCTCTTTGCACCTTCCGGGTGCATACCTCCATACCCCTTTATGTATCTGTCAGAAAACAGTGATCACTTCCAGCATCACATGTAATGCAATCAATTCCACATACATCATGATACGTAGTTTTTGGTTCAGACTGCTTAATCCTGACGGGAGTTATGACAGAATATTCAGGGCCTCTTTTGAGTGAATCTCCCTGTATTACTTAGCACTGTCCTTTTAACATGTTAGGACACTTAGTTAGAAGTTAGAACTTTCTGTTTTGAAAAGTTTCATGTTTCAATGACTGCAGGTAGTAGTTTCATTTATTTACATATATTTGCTTCAACCCAACACACCTAATTCACATTTTGCTTGTTGCAGCATAATGTGACTGTAAAAACCAGTGGCTGCAGTTATCTTTTAGAATTGCGATTAGCCTGTTATGGAATAAATGCGACAGGCCTGGCTGTAAGGCTGGACTAGAAAGAGCATGGTCTGCCCCACATTGTACTGTGAGTGATTGTGTTGAATCCTAGTACAGCAAAAGGCACAGCTGCAGAGAAATGACATGATGCTAACTGGTAGGTACATTTTTAGCCAGATTAAAATGTTTGCTGTTCCTTATAACAGGTTTCAAGACTAGACCAGACGGAGTGTAGGTAGCTCACAAACTGCTGTAATTGACCATGTGTAATCCTAATACAGTAGAGGGCCTGGTAATACACACAGAAATGATGTAATGCTAACTGGTAGGTACCAGCACTACTTTTTTTTTTTAGCTAGATTAGCATGTTTGACTGAGCCATTTCTTTAAGTAAGTTGTTTGAATGGACCAGACAGATTGTAGCCAGTCTGTCCACACATTGTTGCTCACCCGGTTCTGACCTCTGGCATGCCTCTGCTCTGCTGGATATGGCCTGCTTAATTGAGAAAACTTCCTAAAACAAACTACACACATTCCTGTGGCCTGCCCCTCCGTGCCAAGCTCACTCTTAGAAAGACATTAGAAGGACATTCCACTGACATTTGCCTTCAGCAAAGCTCCCCTAAAACTACCCGAGGGGGCTGTATTTGCAAGAGATGCTAGCATGCTAAAAACGGTGTGTTTATAAAGAGGAATTGGAAAAAGGAACTACCCTACATTATTTGTCACTGTGGGACTTAGCTCTTACAATAGCCCTTTTACTTCTCAGGTTAGGTGGGAGCCCAGAGACTCCTTTGACCTGAAATATCACTTAGCTCAGTTGATAACAAACCAGTGATCCGTTTTATTCCCTGTTACTAAATGACTGTGCTTGGCTGCCCCTGCCAGCATCTAATAGCAGCTAGCACGGAGCCAGGGGGGTCAGACAGTTTAATGAGTCCAGACTAATCAGACCCAGAACAGTGGTAAATGTAGGTGACTCCTAATTAACCCAGGCAAATAGAGCATATGGGGTATGCAAGATTGGGCATCAGTGAGAACCAGACTTTCTAAGTGACTCTGTTGATTTATGTAGTAGGACTGATAATGAGGTTAGCAGGAAAAAGCTAACATGCTCTACATATCTCGCCCTGTTTTGAGAAGGCATAGCGTTCAACAGTGGTCAGAGTTCAAACTTCAAAAATGATGGTATCCAAGTGGTTCTTGGCTTGGACACACAATTCTAACTTCTTACCTTTAATAGGTATAGAACTTTTTAAATCCTATAAATTGTTCAGTAATATGTATCAAGTTTGTGACATATTTCCATATGTTTGTATGAGGTTATATATTGTTCACCATTCTAAACACCAGCACAGCCCTTCCGCTGCGCTGCTTTTGAACATATTGGACGTTTTGGAGCTGATGGAATATGTGGGAAAATGTCAAAGACTTACAAAACCAGAAGAGTACTACATTTTTGTGATTGTAGGTAAGCAAGCAAACATTTATAGTTTTCTTTTATAGTGTTTAAATGAAATTTTATTTGTGGTAGTGATTCATTGTACATTTTAAAGTCTAGAAAGCTGCAGTTGTGCTGTCTGTTTTATTTTGGCATGGTCATCTTTGTGGACAGGTGTGAATAGGTGTGAACAGCAGCAGGTTCTCATACTTATCATATTTGCCCACATTGCTCATTAGCAGCTCAGTGCCGAGTCACGTTTCACATGCAGAGACATCATAGTTAATCTGATAACAGGGTTAATGGGAAAATACCGAATTTATACATGTAAACAAATATACTATAAACAATTTCTATTGCACTTGTGGAATGACCTGCAAAACTAGTTAATCTTTACCTCTACAAGACTCATTAACTGGCAATTTGTAGAAGGTAGGTGGGGCTCATTTAACCTCCTTGAGTATTATAGTTTAAACTGTTGTACACAGTAAAAATCATAATGTTTTTAATTAAAGGACAAAAATTTTACATAGTTGCAGAAAATGCATGTTTCTCTAGTGATAGTTCCTAATGTTACACACTGAATTTCAGACTTCGGGACACATTTACTTCAAAACAATGGGTTCTAACTGCTCACCGCGTGACCATTGGTGGACAGGGATGCAGTCTCACTGTCTGCTCTAAAATGCAGGGGTGTGGCTAAAATAAGGCTCTGCCCATGGACTAAAACTCTTTGTGTTTCTGTAGTTACATCAAACTGTGGGACAGTGGGACCATTTCACTTTCACAAATGTAAGCATTATTTTTTAATACTTACTAAGTATTACTAAGTTGAAATTTTAGAGTTAGGGTTTGGAACAATCACCTCCCATTAGAAAGTATCCTATAAGTTATGATATTATATATATTTAGCTCATTACAATCTCAAGTAATGCATTGGGTTTAAACAGAATATGACATAAACCTTGTAAATGTCTAAGGCAGGGGTGCTCTATCCTGGTCCTGGAGATCTACCACCTTGGAGTACTCAGATCTGAATATTTTTTGAATCTGATTTTTAATCATTTCTTTTTACTGAGGGATCACATTTTCAACTAATTTGGTGGAATGGTCCCAGTATGGTTTTCAGCTCACAGTGACCAGCCCAACACCATACCTGCCCTCCGGGAATTCTCACAAATCTCCAGACTTCCCACTCCGGCAATGCACGCTTCATTTAACTGAGTTTGAGGACAGATGTAGAAAATAAAGGCAAAACAGTGTCATTAGGGATTCTCTGCACTGACTGACTTTTTTTGTCTTGGATGAGAAATAATCAAACCTTCACTGCTATAAATATTCATTTATCCTAATGTGAGCTAAGGGTTTACTGTAGGTACATTATGTAGGTTTAGCAAATGTGCATTTGCTTCAGATCTGGGCAAATTCATATATGCAAGCTCATTGTTTTTCCAATTGCTGCTTCATAGCTATTTGTTTAAAGTTATTTAGAATAACATAACTTTCATATGTACAGACTGTTGTCATTAATCTGTCCATTTTTAACACTGCAGTACCATATATCCCACTGAGACAGCTTTGAAGGCTTCAGACAGTATTAAACCTTTAGCACTGGAAGTCTGGAGTAGCTGTAAAGCCTTCTGAAGAGGTTTCGGAGACAGAGCCCCCCCGCTCCCACCAGTTTGTCTGCAGCTCCAGTCTCAGCCTGTCCAGCCTTGCTCTAAGACCTTGATTTGCTCAGTGATGTATCATAGAAAAATGTTGAACAACAGATTATCTGTCTTTTGAAACAAAAGTCTCAGTACCTGCTGCTCAGACAGATCTGGAAGGTTTTTGTCAAATGGAAGTGGGCGAGGGGGGGGGCATTTAGAGACATGGGGTCCGTTAGAAACAAACCTGGTCAGTTTTGGAAGTTGATGTATGGTCATTTGAAAACATGTGCATTGTGAAATATCTTTCACAAATCCCCACAACTAGACACCGTCCACTTATTTGTCAATTTGCATACAATTTAATGCTCCCCACTTCCTACATCTCTAGCTTTAAATGAACATATTTCCAAAGCATTTGCTTGTTCTAGCATTTACATGGTTTGCATTCCTTGTATGCCCTGTACATCTGTCTCTGCGCCCAAACCTAAATTGAGGTTAAGTACCTTGGTCAAGTGTTCCTCAGCAGCTCATGTGGGATTTAGAAAACCCCTCAGTCTCCATGGCTAGCCCTGAAACAATAACATACTTTCATCAGGGTACCTGAACTCCCCCAGAGATCATGGAAAGAAAGCAAAATGGTCAAGCATTTGTTTACTTGCTTAGGAAAGTCCAGCACCTTAGAGCAGTAGACTGGGCAAGGATGTACTTTAGCTTCCCCAAGAATGCAAACCACTATTCAAAGAAAACATGCATATATCAGATGTGCAGGAAGCAGGGATGAAAAGAGCCGCAGACATAACAGATCGAAGAAAACTGACCTTCATAGTCTTGAAAATGATCTAATCCCATGATAGGGCAGCACAATGTGAACAAAAAACTAGTATTGCGATTATATTATTATGTTTTATACCCTGAAATATATTAGAAATATATTGGCCAGTTGGTGTGACTTGGTTAAAGGTTGCATTGTTTTGACCAAAATAATTATGTTTTGCTGGATTGATTGAATACCTTGATGCTTCAAACTCCTATATTAACACTTTTCTGGACGCATGATTAGTCAAGATGTTCACAGAAGACAGTAAAGGCCATTACACACCATTCACGATGAGAAGAAATGACAAGAAAAAGGCAGACTATTCAAACGCAAAAGTACATACAGCAGACTGGCCTTAATATTTTTAAGGGCTATTCACTCTGTAAACCTGTGTAGGGTGTTGATGTTTTTGTTACTTCGTGGTCCCATCACATTATTGTTTTTGAATCAATACAGCCATAAGACTTCATTTAAAAATACCAGATGTTTAAAATAACCACAAGTGGCCAGCGTAGGGTTCTGCTTTAGGAGCTGTAGCCACTCAGCAGCCTGTTGTCCACCCTCAAACACACACACACACACACACACACACACACACACACACACACACACACACACACACACACACACACACACACACACACACACACACACAAACAGCAGGCCATGTAGGAGGAGAACAGAATGAAAGACACAGCACCTCCACACTGTAATATAAGGGCGTGTACAGTGTTAAGTTACTGAAAATGTGTTCTTTTCTTTGTGTAGGAATAATAAATCACATTTTTTTTTTCTTTTGGTAGATATTGAAAATGGGTCCCACAGATCTAAACACCACACAAGGGTTAAAAGCAAAAATTAATAAATGGGCAGAATGTCTGAAAAACAAAGAAAATAAATGATTTGCTTCTCATGAAAATGGAAATTGTGGCACTGGGTAAGCACATGTGGTGAAGCAAAAGACAAACTAATACTTTTGATGTTCTTCAAAAATTTGTTGTGTCTAGAGCACAGTTGGTCCAGCAGAGACAAAAGTGATAGGTCAAGTGAGTTCATCGGTAAATTCATTTATGGATGACCAAAGAAATTGCACAAATAAATTATGCTTGGTTAAAAAATATTGTGATTGGCTACAGGGCTCATTTGAGGCCTCTGCAATATCAGTACTGCAAAGCCAATATTCTGAAAACACAACAACCCATGACAGAGTATGCAGCCCTAGTACGATAGTCAGTTTGAAGAATGGAAGTGATCTGCTCCTCCACATCAGCAGAACTTGAGATGTTAGGTCAGAGCCACTACTATAAATGTTCCACATTAGGGAAAGACCAAGATGTCCAACCAAAAGAAACAGAATTAAACAAAATGTCATGGATAAAGAATGGCAAGGGTGAGCCTATTACTCCATGCCTTGTGCACCCTTGGAAGCAAAACACCTTTGGGAGCCCTATTTTTGTTTTGGCACTCTTTAATCCTACTCCTTGGTGACATGTGGAATATTTGAGGTTGCTGAAGCCAAGAAGCTACATCAGCAATGTAGCTAGAAACAAAAAAAGAAGGTTACCTCGTCTGAAATCAAACAACTGCGGTTGCCTTTGGCCTGGGGTGTTCTGTGAACAGTGCTACAAAATGAAACACATGTGCTGAAGAGGGAATTACATCAACATATGGCAAACCAGTGGGGGCAAAGCTCCCTGGGTGAATCAGTTCCATTCAGTAAATAACATGCCTAATGTAAATGCAAGATGGACTGTAATTGGCCATGTGGAATCCTAATAAATAAAGCAGAGGGCACAGCCGGAGGCATATGCACAAGTCCATAGGCCATTAATGTGGGCATTACATTTTGCATGCCTATGCTGAACTTGATATTCTTAACCCCTCACAAAGTTCTTCAGAAAAAAAGGAGGACATAAAAGTTAAGAATGGAAAAAGATAAGTGAAAACCAAAACCATCATTTCTAATGTTGGCTTGACTTTTTGATGAATTTTAATTCAGTTTTCTCTGTATAGCAGCTTTTACAATGGACACTGTGACAATGCAGCCTTAGTGCTCGGCTTCTCCTGCAGACCATTGCAAGTGGCAGGAAAGGCTTCCCATGAGCATGTAGATGAAACACTGACATGCTCTTCCTTTCAGTTTTGGTTCCTTTCAAGGTTCCTTCCTTATGCTCTTAGAAAGTTTTTTTTTCTTTCTGAGTTCTTGGTTCCTTTCAACAAATGCTCAAAAGGTAAAAGGTTCTAAAAGAATGAGGAAGAAACATTGAGCAGAACCAACACTCACAATAAAAAAAGAATGCTGAGAGGAACCAATACCCAAAAGGTAAAATGTTCTAATAGAACGAGGAAGAAACACTGAGCAGAACCAATGCTCACAATGAAAAAGGAACGTTGAGAAGAACCAATACTCAAAAGGTAAAATGTTCTAATAGAACGAGGAAGAAACACTGAGCAGAACCAATGCACACAATGAAAAATGAACGCTGAGAAGAACCAATACTCAAAAGGTAAAATGTTCTAATAGAACGAGGAAGAAACACTGAGAAGAACTGAAACTGGAAAGGAAAAATGTTCTAAAAGAATTAGGAGGAAACACTGAGAAGAACCAATACTCCCCAAAAGAAACTGTTTTTTCAAAAGTTTTTCCAACCTTCAAGTTACATCATCCTAAGTCGTTCAACTAGAAAATCTTACTTTAGAGACGACCATGGCACCGCTTGAATGGTGGCTTGTGTGGTTTACTTCAGTAATGATCAGTTTCAAAATTCTCATGAATGACTATTTATGTATTATGTGGCAGTTGATTGCCGCAAATTACACATATCATGAATAGACATACAGCTGCTTGTTCAGTACAATTAAGCTAACTTCTGTATTTTGCTCTAATCATAGTAGCACTACATAAAATGGCATCAAATAACATTCATTAATGGATTAGATTCAAGAGTTTTATTGTCATACGCACAGCAGAACAGGCAGTTACACTGTACAATGAAATTCTTACTTTGCTGTTCCTCCAGTCACCAAATATAATCTTAAGAGAATAAAAAAAGAAAATATAAGAATAACTCTAAAAACGGTAGTAAGAAGTAAAAGTAAGTGTACAGAATGTGCAAAGTTGAAATAAAATTAAAGTTACACGTGCGTATGTACAAATATGTAGAGCAGCTGTTCATAAAGTGCATCAAGTAACAGATGTGAACAGTAAACAGTTCGGTTCTGTGCAGTAATAGATGTAGACAGTATTGTTCTAACAGCAGCAGTACAGTGTAGGTAAGGTGCAGTTATTGAGTGCAAGGTTAAACCAGTTCAGAATGGGAGGGGGAAGAGGTAGTGAGTGAGGTGTTCACCAGCCTCATGGCCTGTGAATAGAAACTGTTGGTCAGTCTTGTAGTCCTGGACTTCACACTGCTGTAACGTCTGCCTGAAGGTAGGAGTGTGAAGAGTCTGTGCTGGGGGTGTGTACTGTCCCTGATGATGTTGTGGGCCCCCCTGATGACCCTGGCATGATAAATAGCCAGTAAGCAGGTGGCATTTGCCCTTAAAACACCCAGAATGACACTTTTAAGGGACTAATTTTCCACAATCAATTATTTAGCGTTGTGGTGGCACCACAATATAGAACACCATCATGGTTAATATGATGTATGCAATGTAAAATGCATTCAAACCTATCCAACTTGTTCAAGAAATGTGTACATATTTATTCCAGTGTATTGTTGTCCGGTAGTTATTAGCTAAATCCCTTTTCTAGGCTAGCTGCTGGGTTTGCTTATGTGTTTTGTGTAAACTGGGCCTCCTTTAATAGCCACAAATGCTACATTTGGTGTCAGGATAAAAAAGGTTCTGCTTCAACAGCAGAGATTCAGATTATTCACTACAGTAAATGCTACACTAAATATACTAAATCAAAAGTCACTGGTTTAATGAACTTAAAAAGGTTATGTCTACTTTAGAAAAGCTGTTGGATATGTTATATACTTTTCTTTAGTTCATTCAAATCATTTCGGCTTTTGATTTATATTGTTGGGATAAAATCTAATTACATTAGCGTACATTAAAGTTAAGAATCGTTTTTCTTTCTATTTAAGAGGTTTTGTTTCAATAGTGATGATATGCTACATGCTTCATCACCATACTTGCTTCATTGTAGACACTCAGTACAGTGAAGTGAAACAAGCTTTCAGCGCTGCAACACAAAGTGAAATTATGCACAGCCAGGAAAAGGAAGACAGATACGAAGGGAGTAGATAGGCCAGATATCTTATTCATCGGATGTTGTTACAGACTGAACTGAATAATCTTTAGAGTTGGTAAGTCAGTGTATACTTTAGCAAAGCAGGTTCTTCTGGTATTTCCTCGCAACAACACATCAGATAGCACTAACAGTCCAACATCTCTGATGGCCATCTACCACTAGATTAGTCCAGTCGACCACCGTCCCTTGATGGGCGTGTGTTTATACATTTGCCGGAATTCCTGAAGATATAGGTCTGGGCTTTGCTTTAAGTTGCTGGTTTGTAAGTTTCATGTTTCTGGAAAGCCTCATGCCAAAGATAAGGGCAGTTAAGGGCTTGGCCACAAGAGCAAGCTAGTAAAATCAAACCATGTCATCACTTAACTTTAAACCACCAAATTTGTGGTCCATCCGAGAGACAAAGGGGTTCACACTGGGTTTAGTGACATAAAGAACGCTTAGAGTGAAAGTTCTGAGAGTGTTGGAGCTGCAAAAGCTCTCACAATCTAGGCTTACAATATCACAGGAGAGCTGAGAAAACTCTGAAGTTAAAGTATGTCAACAGTTATTGATTACTGATTGTGCAGGTTCTGTGGGTTTTCCTAAAGCATTTGCCAAAAAGACAAGAAAAATAAAATTTTTAAAGTCGAGAACATGGTGGACCACATTTGACATAAAGCATGCCTCTATCTGAAGGCTGCAGCTGAGATAGGAGACCTTACTGTCTCTGGTAAACAAAGTCTCCCCTCAGTGCTTAAACAAACACATTTGAGATGGCCATGTTACAGAAGTTGGTGGATGCCATGTTAGGAGTCTTGCCCAAGGACTCATTCATGTAGCGTGGTCTATTTGCCTGAACTGGGAATTGAACCCAGCCTATTGAACCCAGGGAGACCAGTAGTATTACCTGCTACGACACTCTACTGACAATTGACTCTTGTTAGCTATCATGACACCAAGCATTATAACATCAGTAGTGACAATAATGGCAACATGATAATGTTATAGCAGAGAATATGACAAACTGTGACAGCAACCTGCAGCCATTTTAACCGCTTAAATGTTTTATTATATAAATATAAACTATACCAATTTTATTACCCACTTCTGTAATCTAAGAATAGCTCGACCAGTTTGCACTGAAGTCCCTGTAATTACTGAATAAGCCTTAGTATGTCAATCGTAAAAACCAAACAGTTATGCCTGTGCCCTCCCAACAAAAGCTGTTAACAAAGTGTTCACTTTGTGCTCATGAATGTCTCTCTTGTGTGTGTCTAAAAGAGCTTGGGGAGACATTTCTAAGGAAATTAGAAATAAGTGAACTAAAAAAAAGTTTCCAAAACTGGAGTTTAAAACTTTATTAAAGATACAGAGAAACCTTATTGAAAGATACAGAGGAAATCAGACGTAAGAGCCATGTAAGAGCTGGTAGACCAAAACTATCAACAGTACTTAAAGCGTTCTCCCATCTTTGAGGGAGAGGAGATCAATTCTTGCTTCAGATCTGAAAAAGTGTGCAACACTGTGGGAGACAAATGAGATGAAGCTGTCCATAATGAAGAAGGCTGGCACAAAAAATGCAATTCATTTCACCTTGTTGCAGTAGTCGGTGCCCTCTTTAAAAAAAGTCCTTTATTTTTGGTTGCACCACCTGACAGTGGAGGAAGTAAGAACTTGCAGACAAATGTTTTTCAGTACATTGAGCACTTTTAAAGTTACCATGGTTTTTATTTTAAACATGATTTTTATTTTAAACTTTTCAAACATAAAATAATTTTATTTAGAATTTTACACAACTAAATGACCTTTTTTGATAGTTTACTTAATTAACTTACATGATTGGACACCACCAGACATTTTTAGACTCCTGGGGGCAAAATGAAACCAAAATCAATTTTATAAGCACTGAAATTGTTTCATATAAAATAGGTACTGTTGAATAATTTTATATATATTGACTTCTAAGAACTGAAAAGTGTGAAAAATCTCACTGCATTTGTTTTTGGAAAAAATTAGAACAACTTTTTGAAAAATGTTACAAGAAATGTATCACTTTTTATATCACTTTTTTATCAATCAAATGTTTGTTTGACCTTTGAATGTCTCACTCTTGGTCCTAGTAACATGCCTATAATCCCTATAATCCCTTCTTTATTGTTCCTATAAGGATATTTCCTAGAAACCCTTTAAAGCTGCTTTCTTCAGCCTCATAATGAAATTTTACCTTTTGGAGGACAGCTATGGTAGATAACCACATTGTTATGCCTACTGACTGTTGCGTTTCTTGGTATAGAGGTGGGTTAGGCAGGGAAGTCTCTGAGCAATGCTGTTGAAGCTGAAGACCTTGTTTAAAAGGTACAACCGCTGTCACCCCATTCTCCTCCTGCCAGGCTGTACTAGTGATACCATGATGGTTCTCAATGCACTCTTCTGGTAAAAGGCCAGGTTCCCATCTGCTTGTGTTAAGCTTTATTTTGACTATTATCATTTTGACCTTATTAGTGTGAGGAGAAGAATGCGCCCTTGAGCTTCCATTAGCCTCTAGGCTTGATTTCCTTTTCCACTCTGGATTACATTTTGAAGTGGTAGCTTGTTTCGACAGCTCTCAAAATCTGTCAGGGTCAAGGCAACACAATAAAACATGCAGGTGTCAGAACATGTTTCCTGGCACATTAATAATAGGGCGCATTATGATCACATGAAGACACTTTCGCGATTTGGCTTAGCACATATCTCCTTGGTCACAACTAACTAATCCTGTCATGACTACTTGATCAACATCAATTAGATGATTATAAAACAATCAATTCAAATTTACATTCTTGATTAATGATGATTTGGCAGTTTGTTTTATAGAAATGCACATTTTAAAATCTCCTCCTCCTCTTTCTTACAGTAAGAAAGAGAGCCTGATAGAAATCTGTAGATATTTTGTTTTTTATATTTTTAAGGAACACTTTTTCACGTTTATTGAGAAGTATTTTAAAGGTTATGCATGATTTTTAAGAATGTTAAAATGAGTGAGTGTTGGTGTCTATAATCAAGGTATACAGCACCATTGGCTCTAGTCAGTTGTCACCGCTGTTTTGGCTGATTAAGCATTGGGAGAGAGCTTAGAATCAGCACACACGTACATGAGAGACAACTGTGAGCTGATAGAAGGCAATCATCGATTGGCTTTAGTTGCTACTAGTACTTCCTCATCTGCTTTGGGAGTTTGGGCCAAATTTACTACCAGTATGAGTGAACCTAAATGGAAAAGGCCAAAATTTTGGAACAGAATCTACAATAATCTGGGTTAGATACAATAATGCAAAGTAATAATCACAGGTAAAGCTCTTATTGTTTTTTTAGCAAACATTTGCATATTTGTTATTCTTTTTTTTTTTTTCATTAAAAAAATGTTGACTATGCCACAGAAGCAACAAATGCTGTCTAATTGAGCTTAGTACCATTATTTTAGAAGTAAGCAATAGCTGGAGAAGTAAGATGTTTTCCACAAGGTTCATCCAGAAGTAAATGTGGATGTTTTCTTGAATTCTATGTATGTGGAAGCTAGCTAGTGTGTGTGAGACAGTCTCACAGTTGTGTGCTGTGAATGGCACCCTGGTGTGGCTGAAGTGCAGCCAGACAATGATGCATAGGAAAAACATTTGTTTTTATCTGGTGTGGGTTGCTTTTCTTCCCCAGTGTGAACTAGAAATCTGCATGTAAACCAATTGCATCTTTAGCACTTTGTACTTTATTTTTGTTATGCATCCACATGGAGATACATTTTAGACTTTTAGATAAACAGTATAAAAGCTATGGTAACTACAACCCCATTTCCAAAAAAGTTGTAACACTGTGCAATATGTAAGTAAAAACAGAATTCAATGATGTGCAAATCATTTAGGCCCTATATTCATTTGAAAATAGTACAACGACAACATACTATCAAATATTCAAACTGAGAAATGTTATTGTTTTTTGAAAAATATATGCCCATTTTGAATTTGATGCCAACAACACATTTAAAAAAGGTATAACAGAGGCAAAAAAAGACTTGTGAAGTTGTGTGATGCTAAAAAATAACTTATTAGCTTAATTGGCAACATGTCAGTAACATGATTTGGTATAAAAATAGCATCTCAGACAGGCTGAGTCTTTAAGAAGTCAAGATGGGGAGTTGTGCACAGTGTGAAAGACTGTGCAGGTAAATAGTGCAACAATTTAAGAGTAACATATAGCAATAGCAAGAATTTGGGATTTCATTATTTATGCTGCAGAATATCATTAAAAGATTCAGAAAATCCAGAGAAATCTCCATATGCAAAGCTGAAAGCCAATACAGGATGGCCATGATCTCCAGGGCCTCAGACAGTGCATTAAAAACAGACATGATTTTGTAGTGTAAATTGCTGCTTGGGCTCACTTCCAAAAACCATTGCCTGTGAACACAGTTCATCACTGCATCCATAAATGCAAGTCAAAACTCTATCATGCAAAGATGACACTATATATAAACAGGATCTTGAAATGCTGCCACCTTCTCTGGGCCCAACCTAAATAAAGAAGCAAATTTATCTGAAGCAAATTTATTAAAGATGATCTAAAGCAAAGTGGAAAAGTGTCCTGTGGTCCAAATAATCAAAATTTGAAATTCTGTATGGAAATCAATGAAACTGCATTAAGAGGAGAGGGACCATCCAGCTTGTTATCAGTTCAAAAGCCAGCGTCCATTATGGTATGTGTGGCATTGTGGCCATTATGCCATATGGTGCACATGGCATGGGTGACTTACACATCTTTGGAGGCATCATTAATGCTGAATGATATAAACAGGTTTTGGGGCATCATATGCTGCCATCCAGATGATGTCTTTTTCAAGGAAGGCCTTGCTTATATATGACATGAAATAAAATATATGACAAATGAGTCCCCAAACTATTGAGCAGCTGAAATCCTGTATTAAAACAGGAATGGGAAAACACTTCACATCTAAACTACAGCAGTTGGTGTCCTCAGCTTCCAAAAACACTAACAGAATGTTGTTTAAAGTAAAGATGATGCAACACAGTGGTAAACATGCTCGTCCCAACTTTCTAAAAAATGTGTTGCTGGCATCAAGTTGAAAATGGGAAAACATTTGATATGTTGTCTTTGTACTATTTTCAATTAGATATAGGTTTTACATTTTCACAGCCCCCCAAATAAAGGGGCAAGAATAAAAGTCTGAAGGCCAGAGTACGGGTATGGAGAGCTCTGCGTCTGAGCTGTGTTTATGTCTCATAGTTACAGTGGCAGTGGGGAACAAGGCTAGAGAATAATAAATGGAGAGAACCAGAGAAGGTAAACTGCTCACAGTGGGGCCAGGCTGCCTCTTTCTTTGAATACAATGTTTTACACACAAGCACACACACAATAATAGCACCTAATTATGCATAAACAAACGATTACATTCTCAAGATTTCATACCACACAGGAAAGACATTTTATACCTAAATAAAACCTTTTCTTTCAAATGACTTCCATTTAGGGACAGGCTTAGTTATTGTTATCGGCCCATTGGCACAAATGTTTGGTGAGCCTTTACCTGACCACCTCTTGTAGATGGTCAATGATCTTTTTTTATATTAAATCAGGTTGCAGAGGGTCTAGGCCAGCACACTCACCACAGTGTCACTGCTATTAATGAACTGATTTTTTTTTTCAATCATGATACAATGACACGATTACTTACACATTAATGAGAATACAAGTTAATATTAACTCAACAAATAGTGTAACACTTCCCTATAAAGCATGCATAAGCTCTCCACTAGCACAATATTTACAGCAAAAAAGATGACATCAGATAGCTAAAATGTATCTAAAAATAGATAAAAAATCTCCAGCAAACTCAACTCCTTAATAACCACAGGCTTATACCTTACTAAGGCTTATTATTCAGTAAATACAGGGACTGCAATGTAAACTAGATGAGCTATTCTTAGATTATAGAAGTGTGTAATAAAACTTCAGAGCTGGCTGGTGGGCCAATAAGCATTTAAAATCCTAAACTGTCAAGCATGCTAAACCTGATGGGCTGGTGGACTGATGGACTGGTGGCCTGTCCAGGGTGTTTCCTGCCTTCTGCCCAATGACCACTGGGATAGACTTCAGCACACCATGTGACCCAAGAGGATAACTGTCTTAGATAGTGTGTGTAAGGCCTTATATTAAATCTTCACAATTGACATCAGTAAAACATAGTTTAAATAGCACTTTAACAGTGTATATAGCTTTTTAACTCCCTCATGTAGCTGCCTATTAGTTCACTTTTACCGCTGTGCCAGTAGTGAAGTTCCCACCATCAAAACAGCTGTTTACATTTTGTCATAATTGCTGGGTGCATACACAAGGACCGAAACAAGTATGGCAAACCACCAGCAATTATGACAAAATCTAAACTGCTGTTTTGACTCACATTGAGAACTTTACTATTTGCAACAGTGAAAAAATATAATTTCTAACTTGATTTATGCCCAGTCAAAGTGCTGACGCTCTTCATATCTTTTCTAAATGTCCACTTAATTTCACCTCCAATCACTGCTTAGTGTTCTGCTACGTGCAATTACCCTGGTCAAGCTTTCATGCTTTTTTGTTTTACTGAAATCATGATGTTAATATTGACCCAGATAGCCTATTGGTCTGCACAGTACATAATATATATTATCACTCACATTATATACACTATATTGCCAGAAGTGTTCACTGACCCACCCAAACCATTAAATACAGGTGTTGCAATCACTTCCATGGCCACAGGTGTATAAAACCAAGCACCCAGGCCTGCAGACTGCTTCTACAAACATTAGTGAAAGAATGGGTCGCTCTCAGGAGCTCAGTGAATTCCAGTATGGTACAATGATAGGATGCCATCTGTACAAGTCCAGTTGTGAAATTTCCTCAGTACTAAATATTCCAAAGTGGAAGCGATTGGGAATGACAGCACCTCCGCCACAAAGTGGTAGGCCATGTAAAATGACAGAGTGAGATCAGCGGATGCTGAAGTGCATAGTGCACAGAGGTCACCAACTTTCTGCAGAGGCAATTGCTACAGACCCCCAAACTTCATGTGGCCTTCAGATTAGATCAAGAACAGTGTAGATAGCTTGAATGGAATGAGTTTCCATGGCTGAGCAGCTGCATCCAAGCGTTACATCACCAAGCACAATGCAAAGTGAGGAATGCAGTGGTGTGAAGCGCCAACACTGGACATTAGAGCAGTGGAGACATGCTCTGTGGAGTGAGGAATCACGCTTCTCCGTCTGGCCATCCAATGGACGAGTTTTGATTTGGTGGTTGCCAGGAAAACGGTACTTGTCGGAGTGCATTGTGCCGAGTGTAAAGTTTGGAGGAGGTGGGATTATGTTGTGGGGTGGTCTTTCAGGAGCTGGGCTTGGCCCCTTAGTTCCAGTGAAAGGAACTCTTAATTCTTCAGCAGACCAAGAAATTTTGGATAATTTCATGCTCCCAACTTTGTGGGAACAGTTTGGGGATGGCCCCTTCCTGTTCCAACATGACTGTGCACCAGCGCACAGAGCAAGGTCCAGAAAGATATGGATGAGCGAGTTTGGTGTGGAAGAACTTGACTGGCCTGCACAGAGTCCTGACCTCAACCCGATGCCTTCACGTCCAACATCACTGTCTGACCTCACAAATGCACTTCTGGAAGAATGGTCAAAAATTCCCATAAACACACTCCTAAACCTGGTGGAAAGCCATCCCAGAATTGTTGAAGCTGTTAGCTGCAAAGGGTGGGCCGACATCATATTAAGTCCTATGATTAAGAATGGCATTCATGTTCGTATGTGTGTGAATGCAGATGAGCAAATACTTTTGGAAATATAGCTTACTAGGTGTGACATATTTCTGTAGTCAGTGCAATGAGGTAGTTAATTATGCAAATGTGTTTCATAATAGGCTGTAATTATTGTAATTATTTGCATCAACCATCTGCTAATTTCTTAATAGATTTCACCTACATAAATCACCAAGATCCTGAAGATCTAACAAACCACTTCTATGAAGGATGTTGAGTTGCGTGTAAAACCTCCTGCAACTCACTTGAAACTCAAATTGTAACAGTAACAAGCCTCTCAACTTCTTTTGCCAATCCAAAGAGCAATAATGCATCATATGAAACGATGTACATTAAAAAGGGAAGGCAGGCACACACATAAACTCAGATATATAGTGAAGAACTCTAGATAGATACATAACCGACAAAAATATAGATCGGAAAAAGAACAGCAGTGACAGCTGGAAAAAAGACTACAAATATGTTTTACATCTTGCAGAATAATTAATTGAATTTTATTCAAGTTATGTAACATGGAACTAGTTGCATTAGAGTTTCACTAGGTAAAGCCAGCCTCGGACTCAAGGGCAGCCTTTCCAGATCAAGGGCCATTTGCAGTGTTCTTAGAAGCTCTTGAAAACGTCAGCTATCACGGGTGTGTTCTCTGGATGGGCTCTTTGAGTGTTGTCAATATAAAAAGAATGTACTGATGAAGTGCTACATTTGGAATTCATTTGTCCTTCTCCACCCAGAGATTACATAAGTGCTTTGGACAACAGGATAACTGTTCACTACACATAGCTTTAAGGACATTAAGGACTGTCGGGCACCAACGTAAAACAAAGGTCCACTTTTCTTTTCATGTAAGTCCAGTTTGCATGTGAGTCTGGTATAATAAGACTTGGACCAGCTGCATTTGTTCCAATGTGCAGTGGGTGACTTTTCAACAAACCTAGGCCTTCTTCAGAGTGTCTAAGTATAAATTACATACCTCATAACTTCAATGATGAAACACATGTTCTTCACTATTTTGAGGATGCATCCAGGGTGCAAATACCAGTGGCTGGGGCCTGGGGGGTTGATGGCATCTGACTGTAATTTTGACTTTAATGCCCGAAAAAGCCATAAAAGACAAAAAGACTGGGTGGGGGAGTCTTAAAAATAACACATAGTAAATCATTTTCATAGAAATGTTTTTCCCCATCTGTGTCAGAAGAAAACACACAAAGACCACTAGTGAGAAAGCTTCTACTTTGTTTTGCTTTCTAAATAAATGCAATTCTTTTATTAAAAATGATATTATCGGCATAACAATTCGAGTGAAAAGTCATCTTTGATTTATTTACATCAAATTTCAGGAATTTCTTAGTATTTGGTACGGTATGTCTCCTTTTTCCTTAATGACAATGTGCTCTCAAGCTGGCATGGACTTCATATGTTTCTGCAAAAGCCTTGAACTCATCAAACTCACCTGAGAATTGTCTGAACGTGACCATCAATGGAAGAGGTAGGACTCAAAAATGATCTGACCTTTTTGTACAAAACACAACACAGTCAAGATCAAATTTGATTAAATTTGAACAGTGACCAAGAATTTAACTTGTCATAACTTTTTTTTGTTTAAAAAGTGTAAAAAAATCAAAAGTTAATATTTTTTTCCCAAGTTAAAAAAATAAAAAATTCCAAGTTTTTATATCTGGCCTCTGGACTGCACTGTATGTAAAACAGCTTTGAACACCACTACAGTGGGCCATTTCTTGCCTGTTGACATACAGGCTTGGCTCAGTTATTGTGAAGAAAAAAGTCAGCACCTAGGACAACCTTTATTTATTTTTTTATTGTAATATATGAGGGACCACGACCCTATCTGGACTAAGCGGTAAATGATGATATATGAGGGGCCAATGTGCAAGTGTACTGAGCGTGAGGTAGGATTTAGGACTATTTTGTTTTTGGGATGCTGTTGAACACAGATTGCACCCCACACCCTCCTAAAGTGAAACTCTACTGTGTCCAGATGGTAGAACTCAAGATAACTGGAATCTAAATTGAAGCTCAAGTGTTTCTGCCAAATACTGAAGTGAAATAGGCCATTGAGTTCATTCTTCTTTGTGTGTAGTCAATATGATGCTAATGAGCTGTTTATCAGTGTTGACTGTGAAAAAAGAAAGTATTCAAAATGCAGTGATGCAGTGTAGGTCTCATTGTGATCTGAGGCACACATTCAACATTCAGAAACTTTTCAAACTTCCAGAGTTGTGGGTTTTTTAAATAGCTGTGTATATATTTCTATGTGGATCTCATCAGATTATTGGTCATACAGTATCAAAGAGTCCGTGTAAAATGTTGTTGCATAATGACTGACGATGCAAAATAACCAATCATAGGCCATTATTTTTTTGTAAAATGTAAGTGACTTTTAAAACAAGCAAAAACAAAAACACCGCCAGCCCACCAAAACAACATGGCATGTGTTGGAAAACACTCAAACAAATCTCACATACACTCTCAGAAAAAAGTAGACATAATACATGTGTGTGAATGAGAGGGAGGCAGGTGGAAAGGTGAAGGTGCAAGGAGTAGAGGTCGTAAAGGTGGATGACTTCAAATATCTTGGGTCAACCATCCAGAGCAATGGACAGTGCAAAAAAGAGGTGAAGAAGAGGGTGCAGGCAGGATGGAGTGGGTGGAGACGGGTGTCAGGGCTGATGTGTGACAGAAGGATAGCAGCAAGAGTGAAAGGGAAGGTTTACAAGACAGTAGTGCGTCCTGCTATGATGTATGGTTTGGAGACTGTGGCTCTGTCTAAAAGACAGGAGGCTGAGCTGGAGGTGGCGGAGATGAAGATGCTGAGATTTTCGTTGGCAATGACAAGGATGGACAAGATTATAAATGAGCAGATCAGAAGGACAGTGAAGGTGGAGCAGTTTGGAGATAAAGCCAGAGAGGCCAGGTTGAGATGGTTTGGACATGTGTTGAGGAGCAATAGTGGATATATTGGTCAAAGAATGTTGGAGATGGAGCTGCCGGGTAGAAGGAGAAGAGGTAGACCTCAGAGAAGGTTTACAGATGTAGTGAAGGTGGACATGGAGATGGTTGATGTAAAAGTAGAGGAAGCAGTGGATAGGGCAAGATGGAGGCAGATGATCCGCTGTGGCGACCCCTAAAGGGAGCAGCCGAATGAAGAAGAAGAAGACTCTCAGAAAAAAGTACTGAAGTATCACAGGGGTGGTATCCTCAGGGTCTTCAGTACCTTTAGTGAGGGCTCATTATTGTACCATATTTCATTGAAATCACGCATTTTTAAGTTTTATTGTCTCCACACACCTTGTCTTGTTTCAAGGTATGTAACGTTTTATTGTTCTGTTTTAAAACCTTGTGTGATGGAAAGGTATATATGAGCACCATTTCCCTGTGAAAAACATATTTAGGTACATATCTGGACCCTAAAACCATTGTTGAGGTCAGTAATAGAGCACAACGAATAGCAACGATGGTGTGTTATAGCTATTAAAATGGCTTGTCTAGAAGTCCCTGTTACAGTAATATACCAGGAGGGTTTGTTTAGCTAACGTTCACATTAACTATGTTCAAGTAGTCAACAAACACTTGGAGACAGACAGTAAAAGTAACTTTAGTGTGTGACCGCATCCTAAACTGCATACTGCCACACAAAATAATATGTAAAAAATAGTACGCCGCCAGTAGAAGTGCTTTCAGTAGTTTATTGTGGTTAGTTGCAAGGTGTTTTGTTTAAGAGCCTCACTGTCTAAATGTAATATTCATACTGTTCAAAACATTTAACATAACCATTATTTACACTAACCATTTGCCTTTCTATCTTATCTGAACGCAGTGTGTCATTAGCATCACCATTAGCTTGGGAATTTACAGCAAATAGTGAACTTCACTGCGTAAAATCAAACTTTTTGTCAGTAATTTTTACATGTTCTGAGTTATACACATGACACAAGACAGTAATGTTACATGTCAACCTGATTTTAGCCACAGAGAACCATGAGGCTGAAATCAGCTTCCGATTTGTGTGCTTTTTGTTCACATGCCTGTTCCACCTTAAATGGAGTGGCAGTTACATTCTGGCATTAATAACTAAATAATTTGAACTATAAACTGGCAAATACGAAGCTGACAAGCTTCGCCAGAGAACACAAGTAAGCCCTTCTTGTCTCCGTACTGTTCAGTCAACAGTCAACACGTGGTGAAGGATGTGTCTCCTGAATATGTGAGTGAATTATCCATTATCTACTGTCATAACATCATCAGTATAGTGTTGATTTTGCATTTGAGATCTAAACATCAAGCCAGACCCTCTTTTTGACTTGCTAGCATGTGATGTAAATACATACATAAGGACATATGATGTGGTCTGAAAATCTGACCCAACTCCCTTGACTTTAAAAGTTTTATTTCAGGATTTATGGGATACTATTTTTTAAATGAAAACATCTTACATAGTGCAGCTTTAATTTGATTTATCACCTAAAAACAACTCACTTATTGAAAGGCCATCACTATATTCCAAATATCACATTCTAAATATAAATGTTTAGGGAATTTGATATAAAGAGAGAAAAAAAATGCATATCCTAACTCAGGAACTGCATGAATTAAATTGTATTTTTTACAACGTGATGTTTAAAAATCTCTTTGCATTTCAAATTAGTCTGAAAATGAGTATTTGGGCATAATGCAGCTGATCCTACCCAGACACTGCTATTGATTGTTCAGATCACTGAGAGATTTTCAGCCAGTCAATTCATGAAACTGTCCTGAATCTGATTTTACTTTTGTAACATAATAGTTTATAGTTTATGCAAATTGACTACTTTAAATACACTGCTCAAAAAAATAAAGGGAACACTCAAATAACACATCCTAGATCTGAATGAATGAAATATTCTCATTGAATACTTTATTCTGTACGGAGTTGAATGTGCTGACAACAAAATCACACAAAAATCATCAATGGAAATCAAATTTATTAACCAATGGAGGCCTGGATTTGGAGTCACACACAAAATTAAAGTGGAAAAACACACGACAGGCTGATCCAACTTTGATGTAATGTCCTTAAAACAAGTCAAAATGAGGCTCAGTATTGTGTGTGGCCTCCACGTGCCTGTATGACCTCCCTACAACGCCTGGGCATGCTCCTGATGAGCTGGCGGATGGTCTCCTGAGGGATCTCCTCCCAGACCTGGACTAAAGCATCCGCCAACTCCTGGACAGTCTGTGGTGCAATGTGGCGTTGATGGATGGAGCGAGACATGAAGTCCCACATGTGCTCAATCAGATTCAGGTCTGGGGAACGGACGGGCCAGTCCATAGCTTCAATGCCTTCATCTTGCAGGAACTGCTGACACACTCCAGCCACATGAGGTCTAGCATTGTCCTGCATTAGGAGGAACCCAGGGCCAACCGCACCAGCATACGGTCTCACAAGGGGTCTGAGGATATCATCTCGGTACCTAATGGCAGTCAGGCTACCTCTGGTGAGCACATGGAGGGCTGTGCGGCCCTCCAAAGAAATGCCACCCCACACCATTACTGACCCACTGCCAAACCGGTCATGCTGAAGGATGTTGCAGGCAGCAGATCGCTCTCCACAACGTCTCCAGACTCTGTCACGTCTGTCACATGTGCTCAGTGTGAACCTGCTTTCATCTGTGAAGAGCACAGGGCGCCAGTGGCGAATTTGCCAATCCTGGTGTTCTCTGGCAAATGCCAAGCGTCCTGCTTGTGTTGGGCTGTGAGCACAACCCCCATCTGTGGACGTCGGGCCCTCATACCATCCTCATGGAGTCGGTTTCTAACCGTTTGTGCAGACACATGCACATTTGTGGCCTGCTGGAGGTCATTTTGCAGGGCTCTGGCAGTGCTCCTCCTGTTCCTCCTTGCACAAAGGCAGAGGTAGCGGTCCTGCTGCTGGGTTGTTGCCCTCCTACGGCCTCCTCCACGTCTCCTGGTGTACTGGCCTGTCTCCTGGTAGTGCCTCCAGCCTCTGGACACTATGCTGACAGACACAGCAAACCTTCTTGCCACAGCTCACATTGATGTGCCATCCTGGATGAGCCGCACTACCTGAGCCACTTGTGTGGGTTGTAGAGTCCGTCTCATGCTACCACGAGTGTGAAAGTACCACCAACATTCAAAAGTGACCAAAACATCAGCCAGAAAGCAGAAAGGTACTGAGAGGTGGTCTGTGGTCCCCACCTGCAGAACCACTCCTTTATTGAGTGTGTCTTGCTAATTGCCAATAATTTCCACCTGTTGTCTATTCCATTTGCACAACAGCTGTGAAATTGATTGTCAATCAGTGTTGCTTCCTAAGTGGACAGTTTGATTTCACAGAAGTTTGATTTACTTGGAGTTATATTGAGTTGTTTAAGTGTTCCCTTTATTTTTTTGAGCAGTGTATATTATAATTTAATTTTGTCTCAAAGTTCAAAGTTGCCTGTGTTGCCCAAGGATGTTGAACCATTGCTATTGCTATTGCCCAGGGTTTCACTGAATCCATACTGTGTGGTTCTCCTTGTTTATGTCTATGATACAACAATTGAGATGAAAGTTATTCAATATTTTTGAGTCATTCATGCAGGAAACAAACAAACAAAGCAATTAAAAAAGTCATATATTATGTTATTTAGTATGCAGCAGAGTTTCGAAACAAAACTTTGTTCACTTTTTTAAGTGTCCAGTCTCATGACAGAAGAGGTTAAAGGATCTCCACATAATATAAAGGATCTTTATGGATACACTGAAATCTCAGTCAGTGAAAAAAAACACTTTCTGTTTTTGGCTGAGAAAAAAACACAAAGCAAAACAAAAGATAAAATAAATATATAATAAATAAATTGGACTAAAACGTATTGCCAAACCTTCAAAACTTTACAAATAATCTTAATGATAATGAAAATTAGAAAGAGATTACATTTAAGAAATAAAAAATAAAATTCAAACAGTTTGAGCAGCAGCAGATAAACAGTGAAAATGTTGGCCATTCTGATCTATGTCTTTATCAGACAAGTGATTTGTGATCATTGTTTAATTTTAATTGTTGTTTAATTGATAATTGTTTAATATTATTACCATAATATAAGACTCAACTCCATCATTGTCAGCTTTTACGGTTTACGTTTTTGGCTCTGTGTGTCTTGAATTTTGGTTCCAGTTTTGACCAAGAATATTCTTTTTGGCACGTCACTAACCTGTACCATATTAAATGATTTTCCCAGAAATGCACATGCAAGCCCTTGAGAAACTATTATGTTTAAAACTGTATGAGGCACTTTATACACATGCGCCCAGATTTCCTTCCACATTCAGTGTGTTGATTGAGGGTGTGCACTTCCTCTTGGCTGAGCCTGTTCCCCCCTGAGGCCTCTTTGAGGTTAGTCATTCTTCTTTATTTTGACTGATTAGGGTTGAAGGTTACAGCAAGTGCATGTGTCAAAACTATTCACAGCTTTAGCATCAAGAAAGCAGTCAAACAGATGCCGTAAAAATTTATTGTAGGACAGTGTTTATCAGGCTAAATGATACCTGCATAAGCCCTCCACTGACATACATCAATAAGCCAAGAAATGGTGTTTTCTGCATGCCACTAAAACAGCTCCTACCTGCCGTGGCATGGACCCTAGAGAACCTCTGAAGGTGCCTGTTGGCACCTGGCACCAAGACAATTTGTGAGGTGGAGGCATCACAGAACAGACTTCTTATTCTAACAGATCCCACAGGTGTTCAATTGGATTAATATCTGGGGAATTTTGAGGTCAGAGTAAACTTGATCTACATGCCATGTTCCCCAAACCATTCCCGTACAATGTGTGCAGTGTAGCAGGATGCATTATTATGCAAAAGAGGGCACAGCCATCAGGGATTACTACAACCATGAAGGGTGTGTACCTGGTCCTCAACAATATATCTGTAGATCCCAAATGATTATTACCCAGAGCATCACACTCACTCCACCAGCTTGTCTTCTTCCCACAGTGCATCCTGGTGCCATCACTTCCATAGACAAACAGCACACACATACCCAGCCATCCAAGTGTTGTAAAAGCAATTGGAACTCATGGCGCCCAGATGATTTTCTTCCACTGCTCCAAGGTCTAGTTCTGTGGAACTCCAGGGAACTCACCACTGCTGACTGGGAACACACAAAAGGCCTTGCAGTTTCAGAAATGCAGTCATCTGGCTCTTGTTAAAGTCACTCAGGACTTCCTGCCTGTCCATTACTTACAACCCCAATTCCAATGAAGTTGGGACGTTGTATAAAACAAATAAAATCAGAATACGATGATTTGCAAATCCTTTTCAACCTATATTCAGTTGAATACACTACAAAGACAAGATATTTAATGTTCAAATGGATAAACTTTATTGTTTTTGCAAATATTCACTCATTTTGAATTTGATGCCTGCAACACATTCCAAAGAAGTTGGACAGGGGCGTGTTTACCACTGTGTTACATCACCTTTCCTTTTAATACCACTCAATAAGCGTTTGGGAACTGAGGACACTAATTGTTGAAGCTTTGTAGGTGGAATTCTTTCCCAGTCTTGCTTGATGTACAACTTCAGTTGTTCAACAGTCCGGGGTCTCCGTTGTCGTATTTTGTGCTTCATAATGTGCCACACATTTTCAATGGGAGACAGGTCTGGACTGCAGGGAGGCCAGTCTAGTACCTGCACTCTTTTACTACGAAGCCACGCTGTTGTAACACGTGCAGAATGTGGCTTGGCGTTGTCTTGCTGAAATAAGCAGGATGTCCCTGAAAAAGACGTTGCTTGGATGGCAGCAGATGTTGCTCCAAAACCTGTATGTACCTTTCAGCATTAATGGTGCCTTCACAGATGTGCAAGTTACCCATGCCATGGGCACTAACACACCCCATACCATCAGAGATGCTGGCTTTTGAACTTTGCACTGATAACAATCCCGACATTTTCCTCTTTGGCCCGGAGGACACGACGTCCATGATTTCCAAAAACAATTTGAATGTGGACTCGTCAGACCACAGGACACTTTTCCACTTTGTGTCAGTCCATCTCAGATGAGCTCGGGCCCAGAGTAGCCGGCAGCGTTTCTGGGTGTTGTTGATATTTGGCTTTCGCTTTGCATGGCAGAGTTTTAACTTGCACTTGTAGATGGAGCGACGAACTGTGTTCACTGACAGTGGTTTTCTGAAGTGTTCCTGAGCCCATGTGGTAATATCCATTACAGAATGATGTCGGTTTTTAATGCAGTGCTGCCTGAGGGATTGAAGGTCATGGGCATTCAATGTTGGTTTTCTGCCTTGCCGCTTACTTGCAGAGATTTCTCCAGATTCTCTGAATCTTTTGATTCCTTGCAATTGCACATTGAGAAACGTTGTTCTCAAACTGTTGGACTATTTGCTCACGCAGTTGTTCACCCCATCCTTGCTTGTGAACGACTGAGCCTTTCAGGGATGCTCCCTTTATACCCAATCATGACTCTCACCTGTTTCCAATTAACCTGTTCTTCTGTTCCAAACAGGTGTTTTTTTGAGCATTCCTCAACTTTCCAGTCTTTTGTTGCCCCTGTCCCAACTTCTTTGGAACGTGCTGCAGACATCAAATTCAAAATGAGTGAATATTTACAAAAAACTATAAAGTTTTTCCGTTTGAACATGAAATATCTTGTCTTTGTAGTGTATTCAATTGAATATAGGTTGAAAAGGATTTGCAAATCATCGTATTCTGTTTTCATTTATGTTTTACACAACGTCCCAACTTCATTGGAATTGGGGTTCTAACATATCCCAGACTTTGACATACTCTAATGTTGCAGGACAATCAATGTTATTTGCTGTATCTATAATGTTTTGGCTAATTGCTGTATACTTATATACACATTTATAAACACTTATTCCTGTTTATCATTTGTTGTAAGGCTTGCATTTGCCAATTTTGCTGTCAAGTTGACAGTGATTTTGTAGATCAGTATATGCGACAATTTTATAATGCTGAAAAGTTGACACAGCTTGCCAAGTCAGGCTAGTTTAACAAAACATTTTGCGGCCCTTAGGTAAAGTAAGTTTAATTGGACCATGTATGATTTAAGTTTTGTCACATGAGCATTATGCCACTGTGATATACACTTCAATCAGTCATTTCACACAAAAAGTGTTATGGCAACCAAATGTTAGAGAAACATTACCTCACATCAAAAGCAGACTTAATAACAGATGACACAAGCGTTTATACATGTTGATGTAGGTTTATGTCATGATGATATCATGATAAGCTTTTGTAGCTGTCATGTAGTGTTATGAACACTGCCCTCCAGTAAAGTGTTACACAGCTACTAATGTGTCATAATGATCAGGCTTTTGGGGTGAAGTGTGTTTGTGTGTGTTTCATTGAGAATCTTTGGCTGCTAATGCTCACAGTCCTGGCTTGCAACAGACACTTAAAAAGCTCCCTGAAGCATTGGCTTTACAATACACACAGGATGGTGCAAAACATGTGAGTGTTTATGCTGTTCAAGTGCATGATAAAGAATTTAATATTACAAAGTATCTCCTGCTGTCCAAGCCATTAGGTCAGTGAATGTACTTTGCTTGCCCAGCCCCAACATGACCAGATGGCTTGTGCTTGATCCACACGATTCACACTCACACTACGTTACTCCATTAAAGTTTAGCATAGCTCTGACAGCCATTGCATCAGCCCTGCAGAATGCTCCAGCACTGCCAAATGATTCAGTACGACATAATACACCTAATCAGCCAATAATATCAGCTCAAGGGATGCACAGCTGGCTATGGCGAGTTCATACTGAATACATCCATATAAACAACAGCACTGGCCAGATAAATAATAATACCAAATTACAGTATCACATAGCTTCATCAATCTGCACGTATCCTTAAAGGAGCCAAAGGAGCTTCCAGTCCTGATGAAAATATTTGATACCTTTGATAAGGTATCAGTTGAGGTTCTGGAAGTAAACCACTGAGATAGTAGACTGGAAATCACCAGATACAATTTGCTGGTGCCTTTAAAAACACCAGTGGTACTTAGACTCAGGGTCAGGTTCACAGACAGTTATTAGGCCTGACTACACAGCATTCTGAACAGAGAGTCTCCATTGAAAGGAAAATATAGACCAGGGTGACTCTTCATCCCTGACTGGCAAACTGACCCTAACTGTGTGTGCCAGCAGTGAACCATGACCATTATATGGATCATTATATGGATATATGGATATCCATTATATGGATACAGGTCTTGAAAAGAAAACACGATAAAGCTATTTTCTCACACCCCTATGGGGTACACATGAGCCTTTCATTGCCATTATCGTTTAAACATGGACATTAGAAGCTATTCACAGATATTAAAATATTTTTAGCGTCTATGAAGCAAACACTGCTGTTATCCTTTTCTTACAACTGACTGAAACCTGGTTAGACTTATATTTGTGGTCTGTGACATATCTAGAACTTCCAGATGACCTAGAAGGATACTTTTTGACATGAAATTGGTCCCAACCCATTGAATTAAAATGTGATAGGTTGATTCCTAATTTTGTTAGTATTTAGGCCCATAGGCCAGCTCCTGAAGTCCTAACCAATGGGAGAGCTCGTTTGGCTATATCTACCTAGATACCAGATTGTCCTGATTGGACAATATTCCATTGAGTGTTTCAGTATTTTAAGCCTTTTATTTCCAAGCAGCATATAATATTGAGTAAGCATATTACTAGGATACTTGTAGAATTTAAATGCAATAAGCATGATGATTATTAACATTACAGATGTATTTTTTTCTCTATTCCGCACTGGTTAAAATAATATAAAATAATAAATGACCAAGACCTGCTTAAGGTCATTAAACAAACCCCTAAATTTAACATTTAGCTACGTTGAGTCGTCTGTATAGTAAAATATTGTGGAAACCTAAGACCCCCAGACTACAAAATCAGGGTTGGGGATCACAGACCTATGCATTTATAGTATTACTCATTCTAATAATCAACAGCAATTGCAACACAACACAACACAGTGAAAGGAAGCAGCTATTAAAATCAAGACTGATGAATTTGTGTGTGTGATGAATGCAAAGACTTGATTACTCTCACTGGTCCAATCTGTCTGTCCCACCCTGTGACTACATGTGCCAATGACCTTAGCTGTGATGACAGCATAGACAAACCCCAGATAATGACCTCCCACGTGGGTGTGGGTGTAGCAGCGAACGCCACAGATCAAAAATGAGGGCAAGATATGAATTAATTTTCAGAACTTTCTGTGTTTAAGTCTTAAAGACTTTCTTTAACATATATTAGAAAATGTTCAATTGATAAAGTACCAGAAAATAAGCAACTGATTTTCTATCTTTTTATTTCCTTGTTCAAAGGAGAATTATAATACTATACAGCAATGCTGAAGTGGCTAATCGGGAGAGTCAATAGAATTTCTGGATAGCTGGTAGTGTTTTTGGACTGGTTACCATATATGCATACCTAATATGCATATGCTAATATACCTAATACATGCATATAAGCACAAAAAGACAAACTCAGACAAACAATGAATGTTAAATTTAAGTGAAGACCACACACACAAAAAGTTGGCCCAGAGAAGATAAGAATGAAAAAGGAGGATGAAGACATATCCGAGCAGGCAGGCAGTAAGAAATGGTTAACTTGCTTAGCTAGTATTAGTTTGTCTGTCATGATTAGGTCACATTTAAGATTAAAAAGTGTTTGCCAGGTTTCATTTTATCACTACCTGGCCACCTTGGTTCTCAATGTAATATAGAAATCATAAGTAAGATATGAAGATGATGAAAATGCACAGAATTTAGTTATTTTGCACAAAGGCAACGCTGTGTGTGTACGGCAGGAGACAGTTAGAGCTAAGGTGGGTTGGTCTCAGTACTCCTGGTCTGAAAACAACTCCCTCTCTGGAAAGGTAGGTTTAAAAGTTTCAATTCAAGATGGATTTCTTTCATAAACACAAATATGAAACAGCCAGTAGCTTAAGGCAATGATGAAGTGAAGCAATGACTCACCTGCAGAAAAACTACTGTACAGCTAGCAATCATAAATACATCTTTTCTACACTGTATCTTTATAATGGAATCTTATGACTTCATCCTTCAGAACTCCTCCAGAAGGCTTCAGCAGACATATTTATCACACATGCAGTCATCTTCTGTTTATTAATCACCCATATCTCTCAATGAAAACAGCACATTTCACACACAATGAGCCCATTGAGTGCAGTGTAAAGAGAACGTTGTCTCTCCTCCCAGTTGTTTCCGTCAAAGCCTCTCCATTCTGACTGCTTTTCAAGTACGAGCCTGTTGATTGAGGTCAGTCACATTGAAAGACGGTGACCCTAGCAGAAAGACAGACCAATTTTGGCACATGAAGAAATCACTTGTCTCTACAAGCTGGGACAGAAGGGAGGGAGTGACGGAGAGAAAGTTGGGGCAACTGTCAAAAACAGAAAGTTGTTCAGCTTGGCCGGGATCCCACTTGAGAACTCTTCAGAAGCAGCTTCAAATGTGCAGTCCTGGTTGAGTCTGGGACCTCCACTCGCTACGTGAAGCCGTCATGGAACTTGACCTTCTTTCACACAAAGCAGATCTGCCCACCTGCCAAAAAAATTTGGGAGGGGGGTGCAGTGGTGCACTGCTCATACTGTTTGACCCATCATTTTTACCCTCACTCCTTTGATCTTCAGAAAATTTCCATTATCAGGCTTCCTTTTCTTTGCGATTATTTACCGACATGGATCTTTCATCTTTCGAACACAGATCAGCATAGCGGTTAGACTATTGAGAGAGTGAAGTACAATGACAGGGCAAACTGCACTTTGTCTACTTCAACAAATCGAAAGCCATTTGAGCAAGACTCAACTGGACATTTAAACGCTTTTATCGTCATTCTATCTATGTACACGGTGGAGTGAAATTACGTTCCTCCAGGAACAACACGGTGCACCAAGGAACACAAAGTACAAAGTGTGAACGTGCAGACATAGTGTGCAAACAAAAAATTTAACTAGAAACAATAAATATGATGATGAAATTAAACAGACAGGACAGTGCAGCACCGACACAGAACTCATTCTGCGCACAGTCATGCAGTCAAATGACATACATAAACACAGCAGTTACTGAGGTAGAAAAACCTGAGTCAAACAGTGAAAACACAGTGTTGCAGCAATTTTCCAGATAGTAGAGCATCAAAAGAGTTGTGTGTGTGGAGGGGGGGGGTAGCTCAGTCCTTGTGAGTTTAAAAACCTCATTGCTTGAGGAATAAAGCTGATGCAGAGTCTACAGTGGTGGCACGGATGCTTCTGCCAGACGGCAGCAGTGAAAAAAGTCCGTGTGAGGGATGGATGGGGTCATCTACAATGCTAGTGGCTTTCCCGGATACAACGTGTGGTGTGGATGTCTATGAGGGAGGGGAGAGAGACTCAAATGATCTTCTCAGCTGTCATCACTATACGCTGTAGGTTCTTGCGGTCTGAGGCGGGCGCTGCAATTCCCAAACCAAGCAATGATGCAACTCCTCAGGATGCTCTCCACAGTGCCCCTGTAGAACATGGTGAGGTTGGGAGGGGGGAGATGAGCCTTCTTCTGTCCCCACAGGACGTAGAGGCACTGCTGGGCTCTCTTGGCTATGGAGTTGGTGTTGAGGGACCAGCTGAGGTTATTTGTGATGTGGACACTGAGGAACTTGGTGCTCCTGATGATTTCCACAGCGGAGATAGTAATGTTCAGTGGGGGGTGGTCACCTCACACTCTTCAGAAGTCAACAACCATCTCCTTAGTTTTGTCTACATTCAGAGACAGGTTGTTGGCTCCTCACCAGCCCGTTAGCCACTGCACCTCCTCTCTGTATGCTGACTTGCTGTTCTTGCTGATCAGACCCACCACAGTTGTGTCATCAGCGAACTTGATGATGTGGTTTGAGCTCTACTTTGCAGAACAGTCATGAGTCAGCAGAGTAAACAGCAGTGGACTGAGCACACAGCCCTGAGGGGCACCAGTGCTCAGTGTGGTGGTGCTGGAGATGTTATTTCCTATAACTGAGGTCTCTCAGATAGGAAATCCAGGATCCAGTTACAGAGGGAAGTGTTCAGGCCCAGCAGGCTCAGTTTTCCAATCAGCTGCTGGGGAATGATGGTGTTGAATGCTGAACTGAAGTCTATGAACAGCGTTCTGATGTAGGTGTCTTTATTGTCTAGGTGGGAGAGAGCCAGGTGGAGTGTGGGTGAGATGGTGTCGTCTGTTGAGTGGTTGGGGTGATATGCAAATTGGAGTGGGTCCAGTGAAGGAGGAAGCTGGTCTTTAATGTGCCTCATGACAATCCTCTCGAAGCACTTCATGATGATGGGAGTGAGTGCAAATGGACGGTAGTCATTGAGGCAGGACACTGGAGACTTCTTTGGCACAGGGATGATGATGGTGGACTTGAAGCATGTTTGAATGACTGCAGTGCTCAGAGAGATGTTGAATATGTCTGTGAGAACATCAGCCAGCTGTTCGGTGCATTCTCTGAGCACTCTGCCTGGTATGCTGTCGGATCCTGGTGCTTTTCGTGGGTTGACTCTGTGTAGAGTTCTCTGCACATAAGCAGAGGACACTTGATGGAGGTGTGGTTTTCCTCACCGTCGTGCTGTTCTATGCCTCAAACCGAGCATAGAAGTTGTTAAGTATGTCTGGAAGAGAGGCATCACTGTCACAAGCAGGTGGAGGTGACTTGTAGTTGGTGATGGCCTAGATAACCTGCCACATGCACCATGTGTAAGCAGTGTTTTGAAAATGATCATGGATTTTTTTGAGTAGGCACCCTTAGCCTCTTTGATGGCATGGGAGAGCTTAGCTCTTGCCACCTTGAGGCTTGCTTTGTCCCTTGACTTGAAAGCCTTGTCGCGGGTTCTCAGCAGCAAGCACACCTCTGGAGTCAACCATGGATTCTGGTTGGGGTGAGTTGTGACGGTTTTGGAGACAGTAACATCATAAATGCACTTGCTGATGTAGCCGGTCACTAATACTGTGTACTACTCCAGGTTGATGAAGTCACCGGTAGTTGCTATTACTTTGAACATCTCCCAGTCAGTGTGCTCAAAACAGTCCTGAAGAGCAGAGATAGCTATTGGTGGCCAGGTTTGCACTTGCTTCTGGTCTGGTTTGGCATGTCTGATGACTGGTCATGGTTAAAATCAAAAGCAACAATTAACAGTCAATCTGGGTTTGTGTTCTGGAGGTTGCTGATAGCGCTGTACAGCTCGTTCAGTGCGGTGATAGCATTAGCACTGGGAGCTATATACACCACTATTATATACAGTGAACTCAGCTCTCTAGGCAAATAAAATGGCCTGGCTCCACCAGCAGTGAGCAGTGACTGGAGACTAGCGCTGTGTTTTTACACCATTCAGTGTTGATTTAAACACACAGGCCTCCACCTCGAGTCTTACCGCTCAGCTCAGTGTCTCTGTCCGCACAGAAGCACAACAGCCGTCGAGCTGAATGGCTAAGTCCGGAGTGGAGCTCGTCATCCACGTCTCCGTAAAAATGAAAACACAGTAGTCACTGAACTCACGCTGGGTAGCCCGCTGAATCCGGAGGTAGCCCAGTTTATTCTCCAAGGAACAAATGTTAGAGAGAAGGAGCGATGGAATGGCTGGTTGTGTGGGGTTAGCTATTCGCTGTTCCCACAATTCGCTTGTAAGCGTAGATTGTGGCTCATTTCTCAGCTGTAGCAGGCTCTGGCGATGGTAGATGTTGGTGCTGGTTGAAACAGTCATGATATTTAGTTTTGGTCAGGTTACACGACAGACAGTAAACAAAAATAGCAAAAAAGAACCGGTTTGCTATTCCCAAAATGGCTGCTGCAGCTACTCGCTATGCTGCTGGAAGTCAACTTCAGTTGACAGCACCAACTGGCAGGGCTGTGAAGTAATGTATTACAAGTATTGGGTTTCCAGAATACAGAAATCAAGTATCTGTATTCAGTCCAAGTTACATTTAGTACAATTGGCATTTAGAATACAGTTACTTTTACATTTTTAAGAGAATCCTTTTACAATTCTCTAGAATAATTGTTACAAAATATGTTAAGGTCAGTGCATGGTATGTAGCAAGCATGCTTGTTAGACTCTAAATTAATGGCTTCTTTGCAAACTGTTCCTGAGTAAAAAAATCAGTGCAATGATCAGTTATTAATCTCAGTGTTACTGAGCTCTGCTGAAGACTGAGTAGACTGATAAATCAATGTGATGATCAGTTACTAATCTCAGTGTTACTGAACTCTGCTAAAGCCCAAGTAGACTGATAAATCAATGTGATGGTCAGTTATTAATCTCAGTGTTACTGAGCTCTGCTGAAGACTGAGTAGACTGATAAATCAATGAGATGATCACTTATTAATCTCAGTGTTACTGAGCACTGCTAAAGTCTGAGTAGACTGATAAATCAATGTGATGGTCAGTTATTAATCTCAGTGTTACTGATCTCTGCTAAAGCCTGAGTAGACTGATAAATCACTGTGATGATCAGTTACTAATCTCAGTGTTACGGAGCTCTGCTGAAGACTGAGTAGACTGATAAATCACTGTGATGATCAGTTATTAATCTCAGTGTTACTGAACTCTGCTAAAGCCCAAGTAGACTGATAAATCAATGTGATGGTCAGTTATTAATCTCAGTGTTACTGAGCTCTGCTAAAGTCTGAGCGGATTTATTGATCCATGTGATGATCAGTTATTAATCTCAGGGTTACTTAGCTCTGCTAAAGCCAGAATAGACTGATTCATCACTGTAATGATCAGTCATTAATCTCAGTGTTACTGAGCTCTGTTAAAGCCTGAGCGGATTTATTGATTCATGTGATGATCAGTTATTAATCTCAGGGTTACTGAGCTCTACTAAAGCCTGAGTAGACTGATAAATCAATGTGATCAGTTATTAATCTCAGTGTTATTGTGCTCTGCTAAAGCCTGAGTAGACTGATAAATCAATGTGATCAGTTATTAATCTCAGTGTTATTGTGCTCTGCTAAAGCCTGAGTAGACTGATTAATCAGTGTAATCATCAGTCATTAATATCAGTGTTACTGAGCTCTGCTAAAGCCAGAATAGACTGATAAATCAATGTGATTATCAGTTGTTAATATCAGTGTTACTGAGCTCTGCTAAAGCCTGAGTAGACTGATAAATCAATGTGATCAGTTATTAATCTCAGTGTTACTGAGCTCTACTAAAGCCTGAGTAGACTGATAAATCAATGTGATCAGTTATTAATCTCAGTGTTATTGTGCTCTGCTAAAGCCTGAGTAGACTGATAAATCAATGTGATCAGTTATTAATCTCAGTGTTATTGTGCTCTGCTAAAGCCTGAGTAGACTGATTAATCAGTGTAATCATCAGTCATTAATATCAGTGTTACTGAGCTCTGCTAAAGCCAGAATAGACTGATAAATCAATGTGATTATCAGTTGTTAATATCAGTGTTACTGAGCTCTGCTAAAGCCGGAATAGACTGATTAATCAGTGTAATGATCAGTTATTAATCTCAGTGTAACTGAGTTTTGCTAAAGCCTGATGAAAGTTCAAATAATGAGCCAGTTGTTTATCTCAACTTTGCAGAGCTCTTTTGAGGAATGATCAAAAAATGTTTAGAATTTCAGAACTTCATTTAAATGAGAAGTGACTTTTTATGAAACACCTGACAACTGGCAACACTAGTTAGATACATGTAGGCACACAAACACAGAAGCGCACTTTAAATGTACTGCAGGGCCTTACAGAGAGTTGTAATGACAGCTGAGAAGATAATCAGGGTGTCTTTACCCAACATCAACACCTCCTACCACAAGCACTGCAACTGAAAGGCTGCTGCATTGTGGATGTTTTTGTATACGTACATGATGCACATTCACATGTACTCATTAAATTTGAAAACTGTGTGTGACCTACTGTTTGGAAGATTGAAATTTCAGTTATTTCAAGCCTTAATCATGATTACTGCTACAGCAATGTACTTGTCACAATGATGCTTTGTATCATTGTTCATGGCCACTGTTTGTCTTCAAACAATGCACTATTCATGTCTGAAGTTTCTATAGCTGGCAGCCTAGAAAACATAAAAGATTGTTAAAAACATAGCAACGTGTTGGCGGCAGGCTAAGATTGCCTCTGGATTACCTCAGAGCCTCAAGAAACATTTTCCATTGTGCTGTGACTGGAGGTCAAAGCAGAATATTGCTGAGTCAGTTGCAGGCCCCAAAATCACAGCCATTGACAAAGCTTTACGTAAACACAGCGGAGCCACTCACTCGCCAGGATCATTTAAGCCATCACTAAGGCTAATGCACTGGCTCGGTGGAAGAAGACGAGTCATTTTAGAGCTGAGCACTTCAAAACAAACTGTCATGATGATGATTACAGTATTCGCCATCCTGCGCTGAGGAAACCCAGATGAGTTGGAGCGCAGCTGATGATGACGAGGGGAAAACATGTCAGAATTAAAGCTTTCAACTGAGAAAGAATTTGAGAGAGAGAGAGAGAGAGAGAGAGAGAGAGAGAGAGAGAGAGAGAGAGAGAGAGAGAAAGAGAGAGTCGCTCCGGGCCTGGATTAAAGCTGATCTTGAGGTTAATTTGTCAATGGTGAAAATCCATTTTAAGCTATTCTTAAGGATCTAAAAGCATTTAATTAAACTGCATCCTTACACACACACACACACACACACACACACACACACACACACACACACGACCAAACATGTGTTTTATCATTTTAAATTTTGTTATTTTTATATAACAGCAATATGTTAGTAAATGGACCGTGCCAGTTCTAAAGCATGCTCACAGGCATGAGCAGGGAGAAAGGTGTAATCCTCATCACTATATATCCAGGTGGAGTTGATTTACCGGCATGGCCAGTTTAAGGAATGAACAAACAAACAAAGATGACCTAGCTTCATAGCTGAGTTACACTTGCTAGATACTTTTTGTCTTTGTCCTCAGTGAGTTTCTCTGAATCAAACAGGGACTGTTTGCAACACAGTTTTGTAAAAGCTGTGTGGACAGGATGAACCACATCACTTGTGTCTGGTGATGGTGATTGTTTACATAAGCGCTAACAAAGATTAGGACTGTCCTGTTTACATCCCATTATTATGAAGTAAATGTGTCCTAAAGTCTGGAAATCAGTGTGTAACCTTAGGAATTGTCACATATCATCTGCAGTTAAGTAAACTTTTCATGTTTAAATAAATTATAGGATGATTTTTTGTGTATACAACTGTTCATAGTGTTTGCTAGTCATGTACTGGCTAGTATTTTTGAGTTCTGCTCAAAATGAGCTAAAATTGCTGCTGCCAAAATACTCAGTACTGAAACATTTGGTTTTGTTAGTGCAAAAACAAGTTTTGTTGCTGTTATGGTTGCTTTGTTACTAACAAAATGTAATGTCCAGTCATTTGTTTTAATAAAACAAACATAATTAAGGTAAAGGGTCACTCAAAGCGAAAGGATATTAGTCTAAACTCCATGCCAGTTAAAAGTCCAAAATGTTCTTCAGCTCTGATTTTAAACCTATAATAAGTCATTTGTATCAAGGCAAATTTGTTATATGTTCATAAAATTTGTTATATGTTTATAAGTCATCAAATAATTATAACACATTATTTGAAGGTCAGTTCAACTAATGATATAGTAACTGATTTTCTGGCTTTTCTTGAGTTGACTCAACTTGAGGGCAGACTTCTTAGTTGAGTCAAAAATTCTACCTGCTACTATTTTTTGGACAGCTATGGTATTGCTGGGTTTCAAACTCAAAATCTCCTGATGTTGGGATGAGTTATTAGACAGTTTTTTTGCACATGAGTTATGCCTTACTGTAAAGGTAAAACATCAATTATTTGCTCCAGTGTCTTAAACATTTGTAGACACAAAATCGAAATTATGTCACGTGTTCCTGAAGGTGAACAGAAGGTTGTGAGTTTGAGCCCCAGTGATGCCATAACCATCCATAAATGTGCACCAAAGAAAAAAAAATGTCTAGTAGGATTATGCAAAGAGGCCTGGCTAGAGAGGAATCTGAGTATTAAAAACAAGGTCATTTTACTTAAATAGCTGAACTTTTGACTCAACTAAGAAGTTTGAGTCATGTAAAAGCTGTGATGTAGTCCTCAAGAAAAGCCATGTAATCAGATACTATATCCTTTTGAGTTGAGCTGACTTCTCATTTTAATGGTGTACTTATAAGGCATTATTAGAAATGAAACTATGCTCATGGAGCATTGTTACCAAGTCCAAAGAGTTATAAGCACATACATTAATGAATACAGGCTTCAAGTGTCACCAAAACTGATTAGTCTTGTTCGAACGCTTTTAAAATTAACAAGCAAAAAACAAAATGTGTTAGACTGCTTTCTGCTTTAGAAGCGCTGATTTAGTCTAAATAAAAGTGCATGTGTGAAAGAGTGCATCTCTGTGGAGCTGTAGGAGTAGGTGTGTGCATGTAGTGGTAGTAAATGGAGGAATGCCTTCTGTGTTCTGGAACTACAGTTTATTCCCTTTTCATCCGGTGAAATGTCACTCTAACTGAGGGTCAATCTTGTAATCATCACACTCTCCAGACACCCTCAAACACCATGACTTAATTCATACAAGGGCCGCGTCTGGCTTCTGATCTCCATAGATAGCTGTACCACATAAAATAAGGAATTTTCCTCAGTACAGTCTGCTGGGTCATGATTAAAGCTCATATACTAAACGCTGGCCTTTTTTTTTCCATTGCAAAGTCACAGCTAGTCAGAGTCAGGAGTCCATCAACAGCTGTGTCCCCATTACCTTAACAATGTGAGCTCCAACTATGTGAGCACATAAAAATAATGATGTCCCGTGCAGAGTGCTTCCCACGCTCAAAGAGGAATTCCACCCAACTTTTTTAACTTTCCTGGCACTGGAGGACAAAACTTGAACTTATATTTCTAACATGGTAATTCATTGCATCTTAACACAACATCTTAAAAAGTAACAGAAGCGTTTATCTATTCATTAACTGCATGCCTAAATCATCACACAGTATGGCTTCAGGGCTAAAGTGCTATGTTTATAGCAGGCCAAGGACCAAAAAGACTAAACAATAAACAAATACAAGATAAAGGAGGGTCATTCTCATGAAACTGCCTAAGAATCGCCAAAATAAAGGAAAAATGAAGGCTTCAAGGTGGCTGCTACTACCTTTTTAAGCAAATGCAATTTCATCCACTTTTGTAAATAACAGTATGTCACACAGTGTGATAAGCAAGTCTGTTTGCGATTTTACTTAAACACAGTTTGAAGCAATAGCGTGATGATCTTGGCATGCTGTTTACATGAAGCTAAGTCATAGAGTGTTAGCTTTCATTGCTTGTAGGCCTTGCAGCTCTAGTGAAAACACTGATGAAGCTTGTCTCGTCTGATTGACTACATTTGGGGAAAGATTAAAATTGTGCCAATGTGATTCCATTGCCAAACTTTCTTTAATTTACTGCATCGCTTTGTAGGTACACGAGTCCTGACTTAAGTTCACAGGAAAACTACTTATTTCTGTGGAATCCCTCTTTAAGATGTGAGAGACTCTGCAGGAGTTGTATAGGAATAGGGATAGGAGGGGGGTAAAAGACCAATTAGGCTGATATCTGTTTCACCTCAACAGCTTTCCCAGAAATGCTAACCTGTAGAGCAAAGACTCCCTCACTTCCTCCATGCACTCAACACCAATTAAACACAGAGCTCTGTCAGCAGGGTCAGTCTGCGCTATTCATCAAACGGCTTAATGCTGCTATTCAAAAAGCAATGCTGTGTTGAACTTTACTCTGTCAAACTACCACATGGCTTGTGATATTAGCCATTCTGAAAACACAGCTTTACTTAATTGCAATGTTCAGAGCTAAATGGCTTCATTTCTTGGGTGTGCTGCTAGACGGTGCAATTAAAGATGCTGCTAGATGAAGTAATAAAATGCATTATGTGGTGAAACTAGTATGTAACGTACGGTGCAAAAGTCACCCGCCCTTTATTTATTTCATTTCCAGTAAAAAAACTATAGCATAGTTATTTATTTTTCAGGAGATATTTTTGAGATTAACCCCTTAAAATCCCTGGCTTACAGCACACAGAGGCTCGTTATTCAGTAACTACAATGACTCTTGTGAAAAAAAACTGAAGCAGCATGTCTCTTAGAAGAACACAAGCCAAAATACACCTGGTTGACAAATTGGTTGAGCTATTCTTAGGTTATAGACGTGTGTAATAAAACGTTGGGCCTACTGGTGGGGAGCTGCTGGGCCCAGTGATTAAATCAAAACAGCCCCCACATACAGTATTTAAAGCTTTCATCTTCCACAGGTGTCTTGGTCTATCCACCCACTGTTAGAAGACAACTCAGCACTGAAAAGAGACAAGAAGCCCTTACTGAGAAAAGGAATTTCTAATGTTTAGACCTAGACTTATTCCTTGAGAGAATTAGTGAACACCAAAGTGGAAAACGTGTGTAAGTAATACATCATATTAATCAGTAGACCTAGCATGTTGCAATAGTATGTGAGTTTTAAGATGAGGAAACTTCATCTGCAGCTAATTCGAATGTTTAGGCCTAAATGGCGTAAGTCCTCGGGTGGTGAATTAATAAATTACATCACAGTGTAAAGGTTATGTGCATGTAATCAACTGTATTACATGGCAGAACTCCACCAAAGTAGTTCTACTGAAGTTCGCACAGCTTGGAACCTTTTCCAAGGTCACCCCAAGGCCTGCAGTTCAGTGGTTCCTTGCTGCATCCATAAAAGACACATTTCTTTTAAACCAGTCATTTCTGTCTACAGTGGTCCAGCCCTACCTAGCCTTTCCTTTTTGAGTGACAGCACTTGTAGTACCTGCTGAGTTCATAACAGTGGCAAAAACTTGGTGATGAGGTTTGACTTGAAAACAATATTTCTCCCAAGCCAGGATGCTGGAGTGCTGCCAGTGTTTGACATGAGAACACAAAGAGCCTCAGAGAAAGTAATAAAAAGGTAAAGGAAAATGTAAAAGAAGAATGCAATGCTTGATAGAACTCATTAAACTGACACCAGAAGAATCTGTGAGGAGCAAGCCAAAAGTACTGTCTTCTTTGCTCTCTCTCTCTCTCTCTCTCTCTTTCTCTCTCTCTCTCTCTCTCAAAATGTATTTTTTTTTTACTAAATATGCCCAGGGCACTTGGAAGAGCACAAGCCAAAATATGTCAGCAGTAATTACAGTTTTCTGAGCAATAGCAAGTCATTTTTTGAAGTAATTGTACCCACACCCTTTCCTCTACAAGTAGGAGAGAAATGCATTGCATTCCCTGTCAACAAGCCCATTGTTCTTTTTGCATGGCTAGCTGAGCTGGCCAAAAGTTCACTGACCAAAATGCCTGTAACTTCAGCAGAAAGATGCCAACCAACACAGAAAAAAGCTAAACAAAATCAAGTGGAAATTTGATATAACTGCTCTTGTTTCATTGTAATTAAATTTGAGTCACTGCATGATGAATGTCACTTCAATTGAACGTCAGTTTAGCTTAATTTAGAAGACTGTCTGAAGAATTGAAATCAGATTTGTTGTTTTTCCCCCAAATTCTTGAGTTTACACATGCTTTAGACATATTGGTTGCACATTGCTGGCTTACATTCAGTATTGAAAAGATGTAGTTGGGATTTAGAAGTTGCTGTTATTACCATTAATACAAACCCAATTCCATTGATTTGCTAATCTAATTTGATCTGTATTCAGTTGAAAACATTAAAACACACACCTCTTCTCCTTCTGGGTCACAGGGGGGAAGGCATGACACACCCTGGACAGATAACCAGTCCATTGCAGGGCAGACAGACAAACAGACGTATATATTCACACCCACACCTAGGGAAAATTTTAGCATGTCCAATTGACTGCATGTCTTTGGGCTGTGGGAGGAAAAACACACAGACACAGGGAGAACATGCAAACTCCACACAGAAAGGACCGGCCAGGTAATCAAACCTAGACCCTTCTGGCAACAGCACTACCCACTGCGCCACCATGCTGCCCTAAGTCACAACTGGCTTTTGAATTCTGTGTGGATAGCAATAAGGATGGTCCTTTACCTTTTTGGTAATGTCCATTATTTCCAAAAATACTTTGATAGGTGGACTCGTCAGACCACAGTGCATGTTTCATTTTCACTTTGTGTCAGTCCATCTCAGAGGAGTTTTAGCCCAGAGAAGTCAGCAGTGTTTCTGGATGTTGTTGATATATGGCTTCCGCTCTGTGTAGCAGTGAAGAACTCCATTTGTTATGTTCATTACAGAAGCATATCAGTTTTTAATGATGGTCCACCCGAGGGATCCAAGATCATGGGCATTCAGTATTGGTTTTTAGCCTTGATTGTCTGCATCTTTTAAAAATGATATGATGATGAAACCCCTAATTTCTTGCAGTCGTGTGTTGAGAAAGATTGTTCTCAAACTGTTAGACTATTCACTCACAGACTGAGCCTTTCATGAATGCTCCCTTTATACCCAATCATGATAGCATCACCTGTTAGCTATTCAGCTTTTTACCTGTAGAAAGTTCCAAATCAGGTGTCTTCAATCATTCCACAACCTTCCCAGACTCACATTTCCCCTGTCCCAACTTTTTTAAAATCTGTTGCAGGCATTAATTTTGAAATTAGTGTATATTTACAAAAATCTAAATAATTTGTAAGGTAAAATATTAAATATATTTTCTTTATACTGTTCTCAAGTAAATACATGTAAAAGACAGTTTATAAATCATTGCTTTTTGTTTTTATTTTCATTTTACCTACTATACCAACTTTTAGGTTTGTAACAAGAGCATGGTGTAATTTGATATTGAATATTTTTCACTCATACCTCATTGAAACAATAGAGAATAGTGTGAATTCTAAACTTTCAACCAGCAACATGTTCATGTTCGTAAGTAGAAAATATAATAACTGGGTAATCCTTTGTTCGTGACACATAATAATGTGTTATATAGTACAGATAATCTCTTAAAATTCACGAGCACAAGCATGCTCATGAGTAGTTATCATTACAGGAGTAACGCTTAAAAAGTCGGCTTGCAGAGGTCAAAACGGTGTCTACATCAAAAAGAAATGTAATCAATTGTATAATTTAATTAAGCTGCACTATGTACAATCTTTTTGTTAACACTGAAAGAAGTAAGTTTAGTAAATCAAGAGGAAGAAACATGCTGAAATACGATGTAGGTGCTCCTGTGAGTCGCCCTGGAAAGCATGACACAGTAATATAGAAGTCAGACATGAATCTGCATCTTTTTTTTTATTATTTCAGAAGCTTGCAATTATCAGATTCATCCACTTGGGGAAGGGAGCCGAAGCACAACTGAAGTTAAAATATGTTCTTCCACACATTGTGTGCAATTTCCATGAGAGAGGTTTCCAAATAGTGTGTTTAAATATGAAATTACATAATTACATTTAAACAATAAATCAAAATGAAAGTAATAACTCAGAAATATGTAGGAATATGAATGGGAAAAGTTGGCCTAATAGCTGAAGTGTTCTGTTCACCTTTATAACCCTTCCCCTTCAGCTATTTCCCAATATGTCTGACAGATTTATATACAGTACCAACCATTTTCATAAATATTTCAGCAGGTTGACATTCTCTGTAGGCCTTACTTTACACCCAGAAACATGTGTACTTATCTTGTGGGGTTGTTCTCATGGATAAATCACTCAGACCTTCCCTGTGTCCTGCTGTGTCAGAAAATCTGATGACGAATGTCCAGCATTTCTACTGCTTCCATTGCTCAAGTAGCACACAACACCCCCAGCTCGACTGACAGCTTGGCCACGGTGAAAGTGGATTGCTCCATGAAAACTTTGTCAAAAATGACAGATTGCAGATTCCAGCCTCGTCTGGGCCCAAGACACGGAGAAGAATGAGGAACTGGCAAGTTGTGAATCCCCATCCCTTTCACCTTTCTACAGAAGCACAGAATACATTCCAAAATTGTTTTAGAAAAACTCAACAAAAAACAAGAGAAAAAGCATGAATTGGAATAAATGCTCAAAACAAAGAAGAAACGCCCACTGAATATGTAGTCATTGTTGTTAAAAAAACCTAATCTTGGTCACATTATAGCTATCTTAGGTATCATATCTATATAGTATGATTTGCTTCCTCTGCAAAAGAAGCAATATTCTTTTGTCTGATGCCACCAACATCATGAAGGAACAAAAAGTCACCAGAGGGGATGGGGATAGGGATTCACAACTTGCCAGTTCCAAGGCCCATTCATGACCTGTAATCCTGAAAGAAACCTGCTCTGGAGGATAAGTTCAGTCATAATGTTGCCCAGTGAAAAAGTGATATGACAGAAGACTGAAAATCCAAGTTAGGGGGCTAGGCAAGAGATGTGCTGGTGTCTGCCATTTCAACTTACACAGGGTTCCTGACTAAATTCCAGCTTTGTAAAGCCCAACAAATGAAACAATGAAATGTTGTTAAATCATTTTAACGACAGTGAGGAGGACAAACAATGCTTGTGCTTGCAGCAGTATAAGTTGCCATAGCAATGTATCCCACCAAAAAGTGATCAATGGTTGTGAAATCTAACTAAGCCTAAAGTTAGCTCAATCCTGCTATGCAAGACAGGCCTCAGGCATTTTCAAATGGTGTAAATAAATAAACATAAACAAACACAAACAAAAAATTGAGTTCAAGGTTTTAGTATGATATACAGTGACAGACCTACTGGAATCAGGCAGAGATTTGCTTTGCTTGAGATTGTGAAAGACTGCAACAAACTTTGTTTGTTTATTCTTCTGGTAAAGCAAAACAGATCAAGTGTTTGCGTTGTTGTTATGATGTTGCTAACAGAGGTGATAAATAGAGACCGTCAGGCACATTTGTTTGACTAGTCAAAAAAGCTGATGTGATGATCTTTGCTCAGTACACTTCATCAGAGCTGCTGCCTGTGCATGACTAGACAGGCAGTTTATGCATTCAAGAACCTCAAAATATTGCAACACAATTTAAGAACAAACAAACTTAAGGTTGTTTTTCTAGAAAAGGGGACATTCCATTCTGACGTGGGATGGGAAAATGAAGGGAAAAATAAGGCAGCAGTAAATATATGGTCACATGATTTGGTGACGTTGGGATAGGAAAGTTATGTTATTTCCTAAGTCCTAACATCTTACATGCATGGTTTGAATTTGACAGTGAATTATACCTGCTGCGTACACTATATGTCCAAAGGTTTGTACACTCCTTCTTATCTAGTGCTTCTTTTAAAGTCAAAAGCATTAACAGGGAGTTGCTCCAGCAACGGCCTATAATCTAGGAAGCCTTTGCACTACATGTTGGAAAACTGTTGTGAGGAATTTATTGCATTTCGCAAACAAAAGCGTTAGTGAGGTTGGGTGCTGATGTTGAATGATTAGTTCCACTCTACTCATCCCAAATGTATTGGATGGAGCAGCATCACTCTAGAGAACATAGTTCCACTGCTCCAAAGCCCAATTCTGGGAGACTTTATACCCTATTTTTGCTCAACCCAACTAGGGTTAAACTTTTAGTCCATTTAGTCTCAATGTGCCACATGAGTAATTTTTACTCATATTTTACCTATCAGAGCTCATGCATCAAGTTTCTAACGGGAAAAATAACCATAAATTATATTAATCCCATTCACACTGACATGCTGGTAATAATAACAATGTTGATAATGATCTATTCTGTTAAATCCTGTGAAAAAGGTGTTTTTGTCTTAAGGACAGAGGCACTCAAAGCATTTGTGTTCTCTTTGGTCCAAATCAAATCAGTATGTATTGCTGTACCTCAAGACTGTAACAAGTGACAGCAAAACAGTTGCTGCAATTTCTAGTGTTGGCTGTAAATTCTCAAGTTTGTGACAATGCTAATGACACTGCATTCACTCCAGACACAGGTAGATGATTACACTGCCATTGTAGCATTACTCCTCACATGAATGGAGTGATATCCCCTTATATATACACATAAGAGGTATTTACTTCTTATATGTATGTTTATATATATATATATATATATATATATATATATATATATATATATATATATATATATATATTCCAATGAAGTTGGGACGTTGTGTAAAACATAAATAAAATCAGAATACGATGATTTGCAAATCCTTTTCAACCTATATTCAGTGGAATACACTACAAAGACAAGATATTTAATGTTCAAACGGATAAACTTTATTGTTTTTTGTAAATATTCACTCATTTTGAATTTGATGCCTGCAACACATTCCAAAAAAGTTGTGACAGGGGCAACAAAAGACTGGGAAAGTTGAGGAATGCTCAAAAAACACCTCTTTGGAACATTCCACAGGTGAACAGGTTAATTGGAAACAGGTGAGTGTCATGACTGGGTATAAAGGGAGCATCCCTGAAAGGCTCAGTCATTCACAAGCAAGGACGGGGTGAGGTTCACCACTTTGTGAACAACTGTGTGAGCAAATAGTCCAACAGTTTAAGAAGAATGTTTCTCAACATGCAATTGCAAGGAATTTAGGGATTTCATCATCTACAGTCCATAATATCATCAAAAGATTCAGAGAATCTGGAGAAATCTCTGCAAGTAAGCTACAAGGCAGGAAACCAACATTGACTTCCCGTGACCTTCGATCCCTCAGGCGGCACTGCATTAAAACTGAAGTTTTACTAAGAACACAACAAACACACATGGACAGTAAGAAAATAAACAAAAGGTACATGGGAGTGGGAGGACCCAATCATGACAGTCTCCTACAGCTCTAAAACTCATTGCTTAGGAATGGCATCTCAGTTAAATAAATATAGCAAAATATTAGCATGGTTAGAACGCTTCTCGGCGAATCAGCTTGCATGGAACTGTTGTAAATATATTTATCTATGTATATATATATATATATATATATAAATGTAAATGTTGCCAACCTGTGTTTGTATGTAACACTGGCTTCACTGAAACACTCCAAGCATTCTTAGCAACAACAACCACCACTGGATCCTGTGTCCTGAATTCCCTTTGTCAACTCAAGAGCTCTTCACCTGATAAGCTTGTCTAGACTAAGGAGGCACTAGCTGTCATGGCTGTGAAGAATTGATGATCTACCTCTCAGCACATTCCATAAGCTTCAGTCAGCATGTGAAGTCCCCAGCAACTTCTCCATGTTGCAGTGCATGCAGGGTCTGGCCTTATCTAGGCCAAATCCAATGCGACTATGAATGTTGAGATCTTAATATGAAATATATGAGGTAGCTTGCTATCCAAGTATGTATCTTGTGATGATCCATCATGAGCTGATCCAGGAGTTTTCCATTCACTTTGTGGAGCAGTGGTTCTCCAAGTCTTTAAATTCATTTCCAGACTTCAAAGGTTTGCTTTTAGATCCTTCTCTACTTCTTTAATGTTGAAACCATCAGATGTGTCTCCAGCTATCCACAGATTAACATAATTTTTTATACCATTCATAATATATTGGCTGGCATAAAAATGGAACTTGGGCAGGGCCGAGGTCTCTCCAGGTTGTGGTGAAAATCCTAGCTCTGATGTTTTCTTCTGGTTAATTCTAACTTTAAGCTTGGGCTATAGCAAGTTCATGATCTTGGACTGATGTTTTGAAGTTGACTTGTTCCATCTGGTCCTGGTCTCTCCATGGCACATTACATATAATAATTAATGCTGTTTATTTGCCTTGGAGAAACATTTGTCTGGGTTGAATCCATGGTTAGCATTTTTGACATAGTTGCCGTGAGTGTTGAGATAACAGTTCTTGGACAACAGGAGAACTCCAGTTATTGCTACATTATTTTGGAACAAAGTTTGGTACAAGAATGACTGAATGGTTGGCTCTGTGTTTTGATGTGAAGTAATATGTGGGGGTGGAGGTCCTGAAGGGCACAGGGCCCATGTGAGACCTTAAAATGTGCTCTTGTGGGACCTTGTAAACATTTTGCTTTTTTATAGACAAAATGTGTCAAAAGCTGCACAAAATTACAGCTCTATGAAAATTCCAGATATTCACGTCATCCCATAACATCTGCCCTTTGTCATGATTAGTAACCCTGCCACCTCTGGTTTCATACCATACATAGTGTTCATAAACATTTTGACGTTTTTAAACTAGTGATAATTTTCATGTTTTTTTATCATTTTAGTGTGTAGAAATGAATACATGGTGTTCTTAATTAGGCCCTTGCCCTGTTAGCTCCATTGCTTGGGAGTGATGCTTCATAACCATGTTATAAATAGAGTATACTATTTATAAAGACAGTGCTTTAGTTTAAAGCCCCTTACAATGTCATTTACTTCATAAAACATCATGTTGTTACTGGCATAAACTGTTCATAAATACTTAAGTGTTGCTTTTATAAACACATTATTTAATGTTTAGGTATGTGTTACAAAGGGGGGGGGGGTGGGAGGGGGTTGCGGGGGGTAAATCCATATTAATGTCCATGTTTTTTTTAAAAGGATGTCCAACAAGCTCATATAGGTGTGATAGCTGTCCACATAGTTGGCTATACAGTATATCACAGTACTTACAGTGCTCTGCTACCAGAAAGAGTAACATGGACTTCTTCTATATCTAAAAAATATCTAAAGTTACTTCAGTGCATGAGAGGTAAGACATGAATGGATCGTAAAAATCTTTTACACTTGCTGTGCCAATGTTTTACCTTAGATAATTAGTGTAGGTTTTTAAGTTTTTCTTTGTCTTTGTACATCTCAGCTATTTGATTTTTATCTCAGTCATGTGGTTTTCATTGGGCAAATGTGCATGCCATGAGCAGATATGTGATTTATAAGTAACAGGTGCAGTGTCAAATGTGTTTATGTGAATCTAGTATTCTGGTTGATTATTATTGTTATGCATCACCATAGAGCAGCAATGTTGGAATACGTAGATTGATAATGTCATAGCTGTCTGGAATTGCCTGATGTAATGATACTGTTGGGCAATAGCACACTAGGAAATTGGAACCAGCAAATTTGCCAAGCCTACTCACAGATGTATTCCTGCTTATGCTGTGGGATCAAGCTATAGCTTGCTTGGTTGTTTTGGTGATGTTGCCAGTTTTACTGCGTAAACCCTGCCACACACCACTAGAGAAGAGTCATAAGGCAGATTGGACAAAGCTCAAGATCATCTCAATTCAGGATATGTTTAGAATTTTGTACTTTCAGTTTTAATTGAACTTTTTTAGACATTCATTTTGGTCAGTTTAGTAGATTTATCACACTTAGTATCATCTAACAAACTCTTCTCAAATTTACTATTTTCAAGCTAAAATGAATGCGTGAGGCTGAAACTGACTTCTTAAACTTACAAGAAGAATATGATGAATAAGATGCTAACTTCAACTTTTGGACATTGTGTGTAAACAGACCCATATGACTAATGACCTCCTGTAGCCCCAGGGCCCATGAGTAGATTAATACACCCCTGTCAAGGGGTCATATAACAAACTTCATTGGAGCTACTTCAGTAATGAAACGGCCCTAAACCGCTTAAAATCCCAAGGACTCCAGTGCAAACTGGTTGAACTATTCTTAAGTTATAGAAGTGTGTAATAAAACCTAAGGCCAAGCAGCAGGCCATGGCCTTTTAAGGGGTTAAGATGCTGTTTGGGATCTCCCTGAGGGAAAGTAGAAAGGCCATATCGACAAGAACATGTTATTAAGAGTAATAAAATGGGCAGGAAGTCTTGTCAATATTGTTAATATGACAATATAACTACACAATAAATGACAATGTTGTTTTCTTTAAACACACCATTCAAATCTGTTGAAGATGATTTATTGAGCTGTGGGCTATAAAAGCAACAGATAGGCAGCCATGCAATAACTCCACTCGTTCTGCAAGTCACTCTCGGGAATTAGGAGAAATGCTGAAGAAGTAAAATTTGATGCTAATGGCACAGTCAATGTTATCCATTGCCATTAATACAAAGCCCTTTTCCAACATTGCCATTAATACAAAGCCCTTTTCCAACATTTCCCTGTCAAATTTTGTGCACATTTGCATTATGTCACCAATGGAAGTGGACATGTAGCAGGTAGTGCATGCACTCTTAATCATTTCCCAATGTTGTACTTTTGTAGTTTATAGTTATGGGCTTCATTCTGGAGCTTTATTCTGCCTTTTCATCATCTTTTTGTGCCAACACAACCATGTTTTAAAACCTAAGCTCTTTTTAAACATTACTGATGCAAATGCTTAGTGACATCGTCCAAAACCTCCTGAGCAACAGACTGTGAGGACTTTTTGTTACTGCCACAGTGACAAGGAAGAATGTCTTTTCAGCTGAATCTTTTTCAGGCAGTGGGGTACTTTGGTGGTCTTTTTGCGGAGCAGAGAGCTAATGGGCAAGCCAGGGGCAACAGTGGCAAGGAAAAACTCCCTCAGGACTGAGGAAGAAACCTTAGGAGGAACCAGGCTCACCAGGGGGGACCCATCCTCCTCTGGTCAAACTACCTACAAGTGATTATACTACTAATATTAATAGCAGTAGTATTGGTATTAGGAATAACTAGGAGTCTATGAAAACATCAGTGTAGGGTGGGCAGCTATTCCAAGGTAGGTGGCAGTAGCTGGGGCGTGGCCAACTGGTCTGAAGTGGGTAGCAGGAGGGCTCGACAGTCAGTCGTCCTTCAGTGTCCGGCTGGACATGTGGGCGATTGTATACTCGGAAAAAAGGAGAGGGAATTAGTTTTAGTTATATAATGACACATAACGACAATGCTGGCCACACTTTATAAAAACTTAATAATAAATTTGTTAACATTGATTACCATAAATATAAAGCAGTATCATTGACAGATTTTGATCAGTCTCAGTCTTGGTCTTGAGTCCTGTCTCGAGACTATAAGTTAATGGTCTTGTATAAATAATTGATTTGTCTCAGCCTTGACATTGTTTGGTCTTTTCTCAGTCTCGGTGTAAGATGGACTCAGAAATTGTTCCTGTTATTAGCTGAGTGCAATGTCTCAGTTCCAAAACTGAACTTTCATTCTCTCTCTATATATATTGTGTATTTACACACAAACATAATGAATGAATGGTAACAATCACAATGAACTACAAATGAATTTCATTTTTTTCTGCTTAATTCATCTTATTATTTTATTTTTTAATAATATTAATGTGATCTCAGTCTTGTCTTTGTCTCAGACACTTCTGGTCTCACTCTTCACTCAGACTGGGCTACCACAAAGTGGGTGTTATTTTTATTATTATATTTATTTATTTATTTTTTTTTACCCTATTTTCTCCCCAGTTTAGTTGTCTCCAATTCCACCCACTAGTAAGGACCCCAATCACATAATGATATCAACACTTGAAGGGTGAAGACTAACACAGGCTTCCTCCATAACCTGTGAAGCACCACTGCATCTTTTTGAACAGCCACTCATGAAGCTAACAGGCGCCTGCGCTGACTAGCATCTTGTTGAGTGATGGAGGGAGAAGGACCCTCCTACCCACCCAGAGAGCGAGGCCAATCGTGCTGCAGGCCAATTGGACTCCCGGCCACGGACGACTGTGGCATCACCAGGGACTGAATTCCAAAGTCATATTATTGACTTGAACTCGACTACAAAGTTTTAACCTTGACTCTAAACTTGACTGCTACAAAGCTCTGATACTGATTCGAACTTGATGTGTCTCGTTCTCAGTCTTGACAGCACTGGTAATATAATATTAATGTTCATGGTGTAGTTATGTTGTTATTGTTTTGTAAGTTTCATATGAAGTGTTACCAGCATTTTATAAAGTAAATGACATTGTATTAAAGGGAATTAAATTGAAGTGAAAGACATTTGTTCCATTTGGTCCTCTGCCTTATATGTTAATATGTTAACTTCCCATAACTTGGTAATGATGCTTCATAACTGTCACTTTAGTTAAAGGCACCTTATTTTTAATGCAGTGTCATTTATTTCTTAAAACCTTTTAAGTCAACTTGCAATTACTGACAAACTGTGGAGAATTTCTTTAGTTATTGAATATTTATGGATGCGCTATGAAGTCTGTATGAAGATGGCCTTCAAATGTTAAAAGTAGTACTATGATTCTTCTAGTGGACTTATAACAGGAATGCACTGAGGATTGCTCCCTGGCTGCGCTCAGTAGTCATGAGTGGAATTTTGCTTCTTTCAGGAAAAAAGCCCTTGTAAAAGTCTGTGGGTGAAATGAGATCTGTCTGGAATGCTGCATGAGACAAGGCATGACAGCAGCCACAGCGTCTTGGCTGCCTTGTATTTTTCCCCTCTTGGCTTCGTGCCAAAGCTATGAGATATGGGTTCATCAGAGCAGGCAAGACAAGTGATAATAGATCATTTACCCAGGTATTTAGTTAGAGTGTAACTTGCTGAAATATATCACGACGCTAGGAAAAAAGATGTTGTTTTCAACGGTTGCTGGCAGACTCTTGGCTACTTGTGTGATCTGAAACTATGCATTGCAATGTGATAGTGTTAAATACCTGAAAAGCAGAAACGAATCTTTTGCCTGTCAGCTCCTGAGCGCACCCCTGTAACAGATCCCTGGCCTGTTTGCCAGTTGCTCAAAACATCTCAATGGAAAGTCTACTCTAGCAGCTTCACTGAGATTCAAAAGAATCACACTGGAACTGTGCATAGTATACTGTATGTAAACTGTCTCCTCTATATTGACATCTGCAATTGTGAACTGACCCTGAGGAGCCCCCATTATGACTGTGACATTTTGTAAGACAAATGAAATGAATTCAAGTGGAAATTATGCTCTTATAGACTCTTAGATCTAGGCCTTCGATTCAGGGTATAAATGTCAAAAAAGAGGGTTACCCTCTGCTGTGTTCATGACCAAGTAAGAACTGAAAAGTTTGCAGCATCCAAATGGGAAAAATCCATTTGAATTAGTGAACCAACTCTTAATTCCCAACTGGAAAGTTGGAGTTTCTCAAGAGGTCAGGAGCATGTCAGACTTCTTCAACAAGGCAAAAAACAAGATGTAATAGTGTGCTTTATGTTTTTAAGGCAGACTATTTGTGTTTCTATTTATGTGTATGTGTCTTATATGTGATATCAGCAAATATATGGAGATCCATGGACAATTTTAAGAGCCTTTCTGGGCAGAACTTTTGGATCAACTTACATGCAATTGTCATTTCTGATGTTAATTTAATAAAAAACCTTTTATAAGTGTGAAAGCTACTTAAAAGCCCTTAATGTGCTCTTATTCGCCAGACAAGCACTTGCTTTTCTTTTAGCCTCAAACAGTTGCATGAATGCTTTGACACAGGGAATAGGAAAATTCCCAGTTCATTCCGAGATCATGGATGCAGCTTTAGCATCAGCACTAAGCAACCTTGAAAATTAAACAAGTTAGTGTACGAAGCTTGCCTTTCAAGTTTAAACTTGCTGCAAATTCACATCATTGACCAACAGCATGACTTCTTTGGCTGCATCATTTTGACACTGCTTAGTCATGATATTACATTTTATTATTCTTAAATTTAATATGTACAAATAGAGGCCTCATTACACAGAATTAGTTGGGAACTCTTTTTGTAGCTTATATTGGTTATGGTTATCAAGTAAGCTAGGTTATTTAGCAACCAACTCAACAATTCTCACCACAGTTAGTCACAGATCAAATGCTAACTGCCTGTCTGGCTAATAAATGCACATAAAGGGCTTTTAAAAAGCTTTTACACTTAAAAAAGTTGATTGCTAGGCTCCCGAGTGGCACAACTGTCTTAGTGTTGGTCATATCATCAGGAGATCATGAGTTCGATCCCTGGTGATGCTACAGCCATTCGTAGCCGGGAGTCCAAGAGAGCACAATATTGGATGGATACTGGGTGGAGATGACTAAATTGGGGAAAAAATTGGGTAAAAAAAAAAAAAAAAAAGTTGATTGCTAAGTTCTCACCACAGTAGCAACAGCTCAAATGTTAACTGCACCAAAATGGAGGAATGTATTTGCCACAAAGTTTCCAGTCCAGCCTTGGTCAGGCCTATTTCACAATGTAATGCAAATGCTTTATATGTCAACATTAAAGCACAAAAACAAACAATATTATTAACAGACACTACACATGTGGGTATACTGTATTGTAGTGTGAATAGAAAGCAATCACCTAATTTTGATGCAATAAAGAATTAGTAAAGTTAGCTGTTAGGCTATCTGCTTCACTAGGCACTGCTGCATACTGGCAGACTTTTTGCACCACACAGTATGTGAGTGAAGAGTTTCCACTTATGCATTCACCCTCTGTTTTAGCTTGTAATGACAATATGCAGATTAGTGATGGAGATTTATTGTAGAACAATATCAGTAATATAAGCCATGCACCTTTTTTAACAAACCCCCTGTTACCTTATAAAAATAAAAAAAATTAAAAAGTGGAGAGATCATGGCCCCTTCATCACCCCCTGAATTTACACTAAGGCGTATCGCCATCTCAAAATGTAGCAATATAATCATGATCTGTATCAGGCAGCGCTAAATCATATACAGGCACACTTCCAAAGCAACGTGCACCATACAGAGACATGGATAACACACCCTCTATAATAACCTTGAGAAACTTTTGTGTTTGGAAAACTATATGCAGGATGTCAAAATGGTGAGGCTATGCCGTCACAGGCAGCTCCCTGATCCCTAGCAAAAGACTGCTAGTTCCTGGTCTTGTCTGATGCTGCTGAAGGCCATGGCCCTGCTGTGGTTGAGTTGAGTTGATTGAGGGGCTCCTGGCACTCCCTGTGGAGGAAGTGGAAGCTTTCTGCAGGGTCACAAACCAGCCCGGGAATTTCCTGCACTGGGCCCAACATCATACCATCATGTGAAGCTCCCCCTCCCATCCTCTATGGGCTAAACAGCAAAGCCACCCAACCCCCATGACTGGCTTCTGAAGTCCAAATGTAATGATCAGGTAAGAGACGTCCAAATAGAAGCAGGACTGCTGAAGTTTCCCCGATAAAGACTTACTACTTTCTAGATCTGACTGAGAGAAATTAGAGTTATCAAGGTCATTTTCATTTACTTTTGAAATGTATTTACATACTTATTTACAGTATAACCTAAAGAATTACATTTCCATTGTAATCAAGTGATTAATTGTATTTATTTATTGCAGTTACCATTTAATTAATTCTGCTTTGTTGTAGTTAATAACACTCATATTCAATTTGTACTGTGTATTAATAGGTTCAGGTTGTTTTTTTTTCATCAACATCAACATCAAACAATAACCAAAACCTGGTAAACAGATGTTTTTTTCTTTCCACAATGCAAGATGGTACACACACACACACACACACACACACACACACACACACACACACACACACATATATCTTCTAAGCCGCTTAACCTTCTGGGTCGTGGGGTAAGCTGGAGTCTAACTCGACAGTCACTGGGTGGAAGGCAGGATGCACCCTGGATGGATCACCAGTCCATCACAGGGCAAGATGGTACATTTTGTCAAATTCAAATCATAATAAAATATATCCTCTTCTATTTATGAATAAAAATGCTCATACTAGAATTGCTTTGCTCTCTTCACAATAAGCTCTATGTGAGAAATAATAAATATAAAATTGCATCATTCCAGAAGCACTTTATTTTATAGTCCTTTCAATTCCAGATATTAACAAGGGATGTGTGAGTTACGCACTATACTATACAATAAGTACTATATCATTGTTTTGAATAACACAATGGTATGTTCTAAGAGGCGTTTAACTAAAGTTCACTAAAATGGCCAACAATTTCTAAATATTACTAGGATAAATAGTACTGACAATTTACCAGTTTTGGTTCAAATGGAGGTAAGTAGCAGGACAACTAAATTACACTGAAATACCCCAAAAGTTCTAGCTATTAAACAAATAAAGGCATGAGAAAAGTAATAAGGTTGTAAGTACGAAAAAGCTCACACTTATTGCAATGTCACATGTTTTATGAGGAAAGTACACTGAAAACACCTCCAAGTACAATTACATAGGGTAAAAAAGCCATACAAAGTCTCTGAACTCACATTTTTAGTGTTGCATCTTAAAACAATAATATAAACAATATAGAATATGTTTTACATTTTCATTAAACTTCTCACCAGGTGGGACTCTTTCCATCACACAGTGCTGCCTGGCATTTCCTGGACTCTCAGTTTAGGACAACTGTGGATCTCCTGATAATGGGGCTATGCCTATGGGTGCCACTAAAACCACTTAAATTTGTTGCTTTAACTTTCATCCCTTAAATGGCCAGGGCCCACCAACAGGTCCTGTTTTTTACACACCTCTTTAACCTAAGAATAGTTCAATCAGTTTGCATTGAAGTCCCTGTAGTTACTGAATAATAAGCTTTAGTGTGTAATAAGCCTTGGATTGTAAATGGTTAAAATGTTCACTGAACATCAGATAATAAGCTTCCATAACAGATATTGTTGTTTTATTAACTGACTAATTGATGTTCAATTAGCTTAAAGAAAATAGGTCAGGCACAAAGAAATTGAAGTTAAATTGCAAAACTTAGATATTTAACATTTTATAAGTATATTATGTGTCTACTAAGGCAGATTGAGTCAGACTAAGTAAAATTAAGCTATTTCTTTCAAATGATTTGTTCAGGTAACAAAAAACTCTGCCTATGGCCACAAATTGAAGCTGTTTTGTTTACAATGTAGAGCTTAGCAGACTTTAAAAGCACTACCACCATTCTTTTATTATCGCTGGCAACTTCTGAGGAATAAGAACTTTGCTCACATCTACACACAGATGTGAAGGAGGCCAGGGAGGCGAGGAGGAATGATTAAAGAGGAGTGGAAAGAGAGGAGGAGAAGAGGATGGGTGGTGGAGGGTTTCCCTGATGAACAGCAGCTGAGGGATCCAACCATGCTCCCACGACATGCTCAGCCACATCAAGTATGCACCTTATTATTTAAAAATTCTACCTCGAATATGAGAAACGGCCCACACACGCACTCGTGACCTACTGTTCTGGCCTTCGCATGTGATTTCGGAGCGTTCTCTCTCTCCCTCATACAGACGCACACACTCAGAGGAGTGCCTTCCTCTCTTTCACCACTCCTATGTACTTTGGCCAGCAGTCCGCTACTTTTGGACCACAGCCGGTCCAACCCCAGCTCCATGATACGGGACTCCGTATTCAAAGCTTAAGCCATTGATGAACCACCTCTGACCCGTGGCACCTTTCTGTCTTTGTGAACGCTTTCATCTCCGCGAAATCTACGCACAAATGTGCCCTTACAGTCTGTAATTCACCTCAGCATTGCTACTTAATAGCTCCACCACGTCTACTCCCACATTCAGTTTCCTCAGTGTTTAATGGCTTGTTTTATCACCACAAATGGTATAATGAGGTCTTTGAACAGAGGGTGGAGACTTCCACGTGTTCAAACTGATTCATGCTTGAGCAAAAAAATCAATGATGTATTAGAGACTAATTTTATAGCAGTTTTATACATGGCATATTTGAATATCCATAAGCATTAATGGACAGATATTTGGTGAGGAAAATGACACAAAAATGGCCAAAATTTACATGCAGCTGTTCATTTTTAGAGGATAGCACCGGTGTTAGGAGGCTAAAAAAATCAGTAGCACAACAATTTAGCAGCACACAGAGAAACACAATTTCATTATTCACAAATACGTTTCATATTGAATGAGTATGGCTGCCTATTTAGATAAGCTAATGTGCTAACACTGGGGCAAGCAGAGAACAGAATAGACCAATATACTTTCATTATTTCTGGTATAATAGCTGAAGTAGTTAGCCTATATTAGATTGATGGACATCTGATTTTAAAACCATGGGCATTATTATGAAGTTTATTATTATGAAGCCCCTGTACAACTACAACAGCTTCCACTCTTCTGGGAAGGCTTTCCATAAGATTTTGTGAAAAAGTGTGTTTATGGGAGTTGCAATGGCCTGGCTCACCATTAGCATTCTAGTTAATCCCAAAGGTGTTCAGTGGGGTTGAGGTCAGGACTCTGTGCAAGTCACTGGAGTTTCTCCATGCCAAACTCATCAAACCATATCTTTATGGACCTCACTTCACGCACTGGGGCACAGTCATGCTGGAACAGGAAAGGGACTTCCAAAACTACTGCCATATAGGTGGAAGCATATGATTGCCAAAAAATGATTTCTGTGCTGTAGCTGGAACTAAGGGGCCTCACCCAACTTCTAAAACACAGACCCCAGACCATTATTCCTCCTCCACCAAACTTTACTTTTGGCACTAGTACTTGCTTTCCAGTAGATAGTGTCAAAATTAGTCAGTCAAATTCATCCATCAAACTTCCACACAGTGTGATGAATCACTCAAGGACACACATGTCCAATGCTCCAGAGTACAGTGTTGGTGTGCTTTACAGCACTACAGACAATATTTGACATTGCACATAATGACCATAGGCTTCTGTGCAGCTGCTCTGCCATGGAAACCCATTTCATAAAGTTCCTCACATACAGTTCTTGTGCTGATGTTGTTTCCAGAGGCAGTTTGGAACTCTGTAGTGAGTAATACAGCAGATTTGAACACACTTCATGCTTCAGCACACTGCAGCCCACTTGTGGCTGAGCTGTTGTTTCTCCTACGTGCTTTTTTGTCACAATAATAGCACTTACAGTTGACCAGGGCAGATCTAGCAGGGGAGAAATGTGCTGACTTATGGCAAAGATCGCATTCTATGACAGTCACTGAGCCTTTCAGTAAAACCCATTCTTCTGCTAATGTTAGTCAATGGAGATTGCATAGCTAAGTTTGATTTTATACACCTCTTAGCAATGCATGTGGCTGAAACACCTGAACTCAGTAATTAGGAGAAGCGTTCACATGCTTTTCTGCTTAGTTTTGTCCTTAACATGTCACATAAAGGCACTTGTGTTTTTTCATAGTTACAAAGTATAGTATAGAATATGTAGTTACAATTATGAGTACAATTATGAGTCCTGTTAAAATAAAAAAACTTTAGTTACACTGAACCGATGGCCTGTTTAAATGTAAACTTGTTGCTGTATTGGACTCAGGCAAGATGTCCTTGGACAGAATGTTCTCGGGTTATATTCAGGTTCAGAACAAAATTTAAAGTCCCTGTTTCACAACAAGTTCTTCCTCTTGGAAAACCAGGGCTGTAGAAAGACTGAGGCCCATACATCAAAACACAGAGCAAATGGATGCAGGAAGTGGTGGTGAGGCACTTACAGTGCACTTGCTATTTTAAGTTTTCGGTGCATTGCACTGACTTTATATAACACCTGGATTTCCTCAAAGGCTGTTCTAGAGTGTTCTCTCTTAAACAGGTCGATGGAGAGCTGGCCATGCTGTTTGTTCTCGCTCCAAAACAGCCGGATTTCAGAGCAGAGACAAATACAACCATCCAGTTCTCCCCAAGACAAACAGCCTGCAGCTGGACCCTAAATTCTCTGCAGGTAGCTAATCAGAGTGTCAGCTGACAGGCCATGTGACTGGATGCTTTGTAAACATTTCGGAAGGGGGTCACGCTGGGAGCCCTTCATCCATCCTCACGGCAGTTGAAACACAGCCCTTTCATGGTGAGAAAAGTTCCATCAGAAACGAGTGCAAACACATTAATAATATGAAAGTCCTTCATGATTGAAAGGTGTTGTCATCGTTCCCAGCTTAAGGACCAAGACAGCTGTTTTTCTTGGAGGGTCTGAAGTTCAGAAGGGAGTGGCCCCCAAGCAGGGTGTGTGTGTGTGTGTATGTGTGTGTGTGTGTGTGTGTGTGTGTGTGTGTGTGTGTGTGTGTGTGTGTGTGTGTGTGTATGTACATGGTATGTTCGATGAAAGACTCTGTCCCTGGCCTGTCTAAATGTAAGACCTAGTCTGGACTGTAAAGCAACTTAGGGGTCCAAGGTGTGTATGTTGGCAAGTACATTCTCACATTTTGAAAAGGTCAAGTGAAGAGAATCACCCATCTGTGATTTTAAAGGATGCCCAAACTTCAAGGTGAGTTATGGTAAAACTACAATTTTGAATGTTCAAAACCTTTTTAAACTCTTGACACTTTAAAGAAAGGTCAAATTCTGCTTTAATTATGTTATTTATGAGTTACAAACCTCACTAAAATTCTTAGTTTCCCATAGGAACAACAATTAGCTTGACCAGTTTTTGTTGTATGCACATGGGAAGGAATATTCATAGTCGTATGCAAAAGGGTATACACCCCTGTGAGTTTAACATATTGAAAAAAAAAACACATAAAATATTTAATGTGCCTTTTTGTGTTAAATGTGCCCAAGTGTTTTCTGTTAAGGATGTGTTTCTCATTTTTCTCAATTTCCAAAAAAGCTAGAATATTTTTCAAAATGTGAACAAGCATAGAATGCAATGATGTGCAAATAATTTTTAAACCCTGTATTTAATTGAATGAAAATAGTACAAACACAACATATCAAACATTGAAGCTATTATCTTTTGAAAATATACATTCATTTTGAATTTGACGCCAGCAACATGTTCTCAAAAAGCTGGCACAGGAGCACGTTTACCACTGTGTTACATCACCTCTTCTTTTAACAACACTCTGTAAGTGTTTGGAAACTCAAACTGCTGTGAAAGGCTTTCCTGTTATTGTTAAATATATGATTTCAGCTGCTCAGCAGTTTGGGCACATGACCTTTATTAGATTTTCATTTCATAATGTGCAAACTGTTTTCCATGATGACAGGTCTGGACTGCAGGCAGGCCATATTAGCACCCATGCTGTTGTAATATGGTTAGAATATGGTATGACACTGTCTTGCCTCAGTCTATTTTAAATGAACTTGGGCCCAGTGAAGGCAGCAGCGTTTCTGGATCCAGTTTTTATATTGTTTTTATATTGTTCCTTCTTTGTATGGTAGAGTTTTAACTTAAATGCGGTGTTGCCTGAGGGCCACAAACATCTAATATTGTTTTTCAGCCTTATGCCTTGCATACAGATATTTCTCTGAATCTTTTAGTGTATACATGCAAAAAAAAAGCTACAACCAACTTGTCTAGGTTACATTTGATTGTGTATATTTAGTGGATGTGGAAATTAAGGGCTTTTAAAGAAGTAAAAAAAATTGCGATTTCCTCCTTCTGACTATACAGTATGACATACATGCCATGGTCCATTGAGGTCATGCTGAAGGAAGAGGACTGGGTGGGCCATACTAAAGGAACAATCACTAAGGCCTTCCCAGGAAGAGCTGCCCATCCCAGGGCACTACGTCTAGGAAGGAAGCTGTGAGTGAGTCTTAGCCCAGATTTGATTTTTGCATTCTGAACTTCTGCCAAAGTCGTTCCTCTGCACAGATGTGCCTAATTTGTTTTCAATACTCCTTGGGTTCATAGTTCTTGAAGCACTGTACCAAGAGCTACCCCTCATTTACTCCCAGAAGGCTTCTTCTCCTTCCTGCACTTATACCAAATATTACATGCAACCATTACTTTGTGAGAGCATCTTCTGGATGTAGTCCAGGAACAGACCCTCCATTGCTGCTGACCTTTGTAGGTCATGATACTTTTTGACACATTTGACACAATTACATTTTATCAGTGACTCTGAAGGGTTTTATTCACACTTTAATGTCTTAACTTTCACACTCCAGACACATTTCCCAACAACTGGAACAAGTACGTAGGAAAATCTATTCCCTGGATGATTTAGAGCATCTGTTTGGAATGAAAAATATTCATGTTCTGCTAAAAACAACAAAGTCTTAACATAATATTTAGATGTAATTGAATATAATATACCAAGACAACAGGTGCTCAGTTGCTTACATAATACTTTCAGCTTTTCCATCGTATATGACCTCCATTAAAGATTTTAACTTCACCCGATCTTCTTTTAACGGTCTTCAGCATTCATTTCCTTTGGTGACTCTTACTCCAGGCATCTACCACCTGCACCCAATAAGGGGGATCAAGAGAGTAAGAGATGGGGGACCCTGCCATGGGTGTGCTTTACATTGGGGTCCCATCATTCTGTGGAATGCCTTTAATAATTTTCTTGAGACTCAGTACTACCGACCTATCTCTATGCTTTCTTTCTTTGTCAAACAAGCTGGAGACATTTGGAGAAAACCGAATACCTATGTTTCTGAGGAGCTTGTTCTGCAGAAAAGTGATGGCATCTTAGGAGGGCATTGCTCCGAAACCAGATGGAATTCATGTAATAAATCCTAAATCACTTTGGGGTCTCAACTTTTTTGTGTCTTTTTGGTAAGGAATATGCACTTTGAAGTCCGAACTCATTAGCGATAAACAGAGATTGTATAAACATCCTGTCACTGCTGAATCCCAGCTGTGTTGTGCTTCGTCAATGTTCCAAAGATGCGTTTTATTCACTATTACAGAAGTATGGAAGCCTTAAAAGGTCATGGATTCACATTTAATCCGTTTTGGCATGATAACAAGTAAATTATTATTTGTTTTCTCAAGATCTCATGTCATTGGTGTCATTATGATGACATACAGAACTTTGTGTTCCAAGATAATAAGATCAGCATTTCTTTTTTCTGCATTGTGATAATGATAATGAGTACATATATGAGCTTTTCGGACTTCCAAACACAAGAAAAGGTTAACTCACTGTAAAAGCTGCATGTACAGTTGTATGCAAAACTTTGGATGACCCTCAGTCAAATGGCACACTTTAATAATTAGTTAAAGTTACCTCTACAGGGAACAAATGTAAATATGTGCAATGCACAATTTCCATTTATTTGTACAGAAATCAAAGTAAAGATATAACTTGATCAGGACATCCAAACTTTTTTCATGCAACTGTTAATGCATTATACCCAAGTTTACATTGAGCTACATTTCATGCAGTTGTTATAATGTACCTAAAAAGAACATATGTGGTCAGTAGTTATCAGTCTCTTATGTAAATCATGATTAAGGGATCCTAACCGCAGTCTAAATACTAAGTTTCTGCTTTATCTTTACCAGCCAGTCTTGTCAATGAGTCGAAATAATGCAGATGGGCTTAGTAATGTGAAATGTCTGGGAGGAATTGGGTTATATGTGATTGGAGCTAATGAGGCCAGAGGTTACAGGCTGGTACTAATCCACTCAGCCTTCACTGAAAGAAGTGATGCACTGAACTGATTTGATTCAAATATGTGCATCATTTCTGGATGAATGACATATAAGGTTATTACGTCAGCACATTGTCAACAGTGAGTCAAATGAAAGAATAATAGTGAATAATAATGAAGTAATAGTCTATATCAGGGGTACCCTAGTCTCATGCCGAGTGCGTTTTGTTGCTTAATGTGGCCAGGACATGTTTACTTTAAAAGGAATAGGCTGTTTGACCAACATGCTAAATAATAAACCATTGGATGTTGTTTTTACATGATGCATGGAGGCAGAAGATTTTCAGAATGAGGTTACAGTACATCTGGAAATCAAAGTGCTATGCAAAAGCAAACATGCAAACAAATCTCAGTTACCAGCTACTAAATGCTTTAAAGAAAACTCAAATAAGGTTTAAAGATGTCAGCAGTTGTACACTTTAGACATCTCTCCTATTGACTGAGTTCTGGTATTTTTGACACACCCATAGATAACAGGTGGATAAAATAAAGCACAGCCATGCAACCTCCATAGACAAATGCTGGCAATACAATGGGTCATGCTGAAGGGCTCAGTGACTTTAAACATGTCACTGTCATAAGCTGCCACTTTGCCACAAGTGAAATTTCTGCCCTGCTAGATCTGCCCTGGTCAACTGTAAATGAAAAGAAATGGAAGTATCTAAGACAAGCATGACAAACGGGGGACCTTCTGGACCTGGAAGTGTTGTGGAGATCAGTGTTTACCCTAATCTACCACTCTGAATTCAGTTCATGATGGCCTTGTTAAATGGCTGATGAGCTTTGTCAGGTGTGGTTACTGAAGCAATCTGTGGACGTCTGCACAGGTTTGGCTCATGAGGACTGAAGACTGACACATGTGATCTAAGCACAACAGCTTGGCCACAAAGTAATAGATCACACAGTATGTAGTGCATACAAACTGGCTGTCATGCACCAGGTTTAAAGCTGGTCTATGGGGTAGGACAATTATACGCTTCTAACATCAGTTTAGGGAAGGCCCTTTCCTGTTCCCACATAACTGCACTGGTTCACAAAGCAAGGTCTATAAAAACATGATTTGATGAGTTTGGTGTGGAGGAACAACAGCTGCCTACACAAAACCCTGACCTCAACCCCACTGAACACCTTTGTGATGAACTGGAACATCACTTGGAAGCCAGGCCTTCTCATCCAACATCGCTGTCTAATTAAAAGCAGTGCATGGAATTGTATAAACATGCAAGTGTGGATAGCCAAGCAGAATGTAACTGACAAAATCTCAATAGTTGTAGCCAGCTTAACGATCAATAGATATGAGCGGTCCATAGGCAGAGCATCTAAGACATGGGGAGCCACAGTGTAATACACGTGGTAGCAAAAGGCCAAAATAAATGTTTCAACTTGAGTTATGAGTATCTCATTAATTCATATGAGTATCTCATTAATTCATAGTTCTTCTATAAAATTAGCTCAATATCATTTTCTCTTGGTAAAAGTGCATTCAGTGATGACTTCATAATGTCAAAGGTATAGTGTTTTTTTTTTATTTTTAACCTCAGACTGTATGTTTTGTTCCTAAAAGTATGTAAATGTTAAAAGAAATATAAGAAGTTGTATGAAAAGACATTTGGGTAGGCCAAATCAAACATCCTTGCAGGCCAACTTTGGCCCATAGGCCAAAATATAAAGCTGTGCTTTATATTTTATTAATGTGGAAATTACGTACACTAAATTCACTTCTTTCAGTGTTGATGCTCCTGCATACTTGTTAAGTTCAGTTCTACACTTAATGCTGCACCATTTTAGGGCTGTGAATGAAATGCGGATCCCAGCCACAGTCTCGTCTAGTCCTAAATACCTGTTAAAGGCCAGTCGATCATGGCTCCTTGTTGACCCTGAGCTAAGTGCTTGCGGGTCTGGTCAGATGAGTAAGAACACAGTCGAAATGTGTGCGTGTTTGTTTTTGTACTCACAGCTATCCAAGTGCCATTCGTGCTTGGAATCCATCAGACTTGTCTCCAGGCCTGTGGAGAATGCTTCACTAATGCATCCAGACGCAAACATAACATCTGACTCGCTTAATCCTGCCTTGGGACTGTTTTGGTTTGCAGAACATGAGCTGTTGACTTCATTCAAAAGGATGATTCTACACTTTTAAATTAATCCTGTCTTACCTAACGTCTCGTTACTGATAGATTTAAAGGCTTCAGCTTTGTCTCATTAAAATCCATGGAGCTTTCCCTGTGCTGCTAAATTGTCTATCTCCATAGCAAAGAACCATAATACTGTCTTTTGTGTTGAATGCGCTGCTAAGTTACAAATTTAATCATTTATCCATTTAGAAAAAGATGACTGTAGGACTTGTTCACTAATTTAAGTTTGCTGTACCATTTCACACTGCAAACGCTATGAACAGCCAGCATGCAAGCTGTGGCAGCCATGAGGCTGCGTAATTTATGTCATGCAGAGGTAGTATGTACGAAAAATGCCTTCTGATGTAAATAAATATGTATTTCTGCAGTGGTAAACAAGGACTTCTAGAGCTAGGCCTTTAGTTCACACCCTTAAATGTCAAAACATGAGGGAAATACCCACCTCTATCCTAATGCTAACTTCTGCTAATGTCCCTATGGGGTTCTAGTAGTAGAAGTAGTTCTTTGTTAGCACTAAGCTAATAGGGATTTGCAAGAACATTTCTTTGGTTGGTCTGGATTAAGCATAAATGTTTGACATTCCATGATTTACTTGAAGCTTGTGACAGACATGTTAGCATACAGTTTACCTCGTAGCAGGTTCTCAGTGAATCTTTCAGTGGAGAGATGGATTTAGAGCTCCCGCTGCTGTTCTTCATTTCTAACAGCCAATTGATCAGGCTGCCTTTTCTGTTCAGTCAGATAATTCCAGAAGTCCTGGTGTGATGTTTTTTCCTCACAGAATTGCTCCCACCTCCTGGAAATCAACCTTGCTTTGTTATTATCGCTGTTGTCAGAAGAAAACCTCCTGTCTCCAAAATGATAACTTCATAGGAAAAGGAAAAAACCTACTTGACTTTTAATGTAAGTCAATGGAACCATACTTATTTCCGGGCAATTTTGGGCAGTTTCTTTTGGTCCATTCTTCATGAATTTTACACACAATGTGAAGAGGAACAGGCTTTTCCAAATTATGTCAAAAAAACGAAAAACGTCAAACTTGGAGATTCAAGGTTTTCTTCCATCAGCAGCATCATGCTGATAGTCGATCGAATGTGTAGCTATAGCTATCTAGACCACAGAGAAAAACATTTCCCTATTGGTCAGTTCTCCACTGGGTGTTTCAAAAATTGTATCCTTTTGTTTCCATTCAAACCTTAACAGTGAATCATGAGTAGTGCTGTACTACTTGAAGAGTTTACATACAAGCCTAATTCTATTGCACAAAAATAAATCGCAAAATCACAAACATGTATTTTTTACTTCCCAGAAATCATTAGACCTAGAAAGCCCTGAGATTTCCCCTCTGTATTTGCGTGATTACATTTAATAGTGCAGCTGTAACGTAAATAATAAATTCACTTCTTAAAAATTCAAGAACAGTCCTGAACAAGCACACTGCAGATGCTCTGCGGCTCATATACAACACAAATACAGTCTGTGCATTAGGCTGAGATGTGTACAAGTGAGTAGGTTTGTTTGTGCGTATGTTGGTGGGTAGATGATCAAACTGCTGATCCCTCATCTTTGGTTACTGCAGCATGAGTCATGGTGGTTCTGAAGAGGTGGAAGGTGGGTTTGATGGTAATTATGGTAATCACTTTTCTCTCTATCTCTCTCTCTTTCATGGCTTATTTTATTCCAGAAATCCAAAAACATGGCATGTGGCTTTTGTACCCAAAGTTAATATGATTTCTTTAGCCATGCTGAGGCCACAGAGCTGGGCTGTAAAAAATGCTGCCAGGTCATTGTGCCATAAGAACAGCTGCATGCGACATCATTGCATGACTGGAACAAGCCATGACTTCATCTGGCATTGATTCTGTCTAACAATTACTTTTTTGCAAACCCCCGCAAATGTTCCACACTGTGAATCTCAATAACTCTACAGCATCCTGCATTCCCATACTGTCACATGAGGCCTCTGCTAAGCATGGCACATGAACTCATTTAAAAGTTTGATTAAAAGGTTAATTTTCACAGCTGGGGCTTGTGGTTATAATGAGGAATGTATCAACACCAATAGTGGTCAGGTATCATCTCCATACCGCGTCCACTTGTACTTACAGAATTACATTGACACTAACATCTGATATCACCTGATACCTGGTATATGGCATAAGCCTAGTGTATGCTGCTGTGCTAATGCACAGATGACTCAAGCTGGCGGTGAACAAGTAAAACTCTTCAAGTTAGCTGGTGAGATGGATGTGTTAGCCTCATGCACTTCATTAAAAGCAGCTAGATTTTGAAGATTTTAATTGATGAGGTACAAGGTTAATATGTATGGTGTCTGAATCAGTATTGATGAGCACTAAAAACATGTACTTGTATTCATACTTGATCTAAAAATGGTATCGATGCATCTCTGCTTACAATACATTAAGCTGGGGGCACTCATGGGTTGGAAGTTAGGGACCCAGCCTTGCAACCAGAAGGTCGCCCGTTCGATCCCCTGAGCCAACAATATGTGACTGGGGTGCCCTTGAGCAAGGCACCTAACCCCAACTGCTCCCCGGGTACTGCAGGTAGGGCTGCCCACTGCTCCGGGCAAGTGTGCTCACTGCCCCTAGTGTGTGTCTTTACTAGTGTGTATGTGGTGTTTCATTACACGGATGGGTTAGATTGCAGAGGTGAAATTTCCCCTTTGTGGGACTAATAAGGGTCACTTAATCTTAAGAAAATAACATAGAGTGCAGTCAACATAAATTGGGCTTGTAACATGTTCAAATGCATGACACTTCTTTTCCACCAGCCAAATGGTTGTGTTGGTTGTTGGCATATTAAAGTAATTGTAAAATATTTTTGAAGCTTCCATACTTTTGGTTTGTATATATTATAATGTGATAGGGCACTTTATCAAGCCTGAAACAAGTCTCACTATGTTGTTTTCCCATGGAATGTCATGTAAGTTTACTGTAAATAAACTCCCAGGCTATGCAGTAAGGAAATAGAAAGAAAAGACAGCCATTATTAAGATACAAGAGTGAGGGATGGAAGCCTGTTAGGTATTAAAGATGTTATAGAAAACATGACAATCTTCTTATACTTTGCAACATTCATAGCAAACTGTGGGGTTTGGCAACATGCTGTAGACAAGCCCCTCTGAGTGGCTAATGCAGTGAAATGTGGGCATCCTCGCGTGTCATCTGAACGTGACAGAGAGAGAAAACCTTTCCCCTAATTCAGACTGACCCACATCTGAGCACTGTCATCGCTCATGCCTAGTCAGCACAGACAGGCACATAATAGCACTGAACCATCACACAGTCTGTGAACAAAAGCACATACTGACACACACACATGGGTGACGGATGATGTCAAGGGACGAAGAACAAAGCATCCAGTTCAGATGATGAGTATGACAGAGTTTCTTTTTTTTTCGTGTGTGTTTATATGCGTGGCTTTCTGTGTGTGTGTGTGTGTGTGTGTGTGTGTACATTATTTTGTGTGTGTGGGTGTATTAGGTGTGTGTGTGTGTGTGTGTGTGTGTGTTAGAGGAGGTGTGTTGTGGGGTTAGGGTGTTGCCCTCTGGGGGGAAAGAATTTGACCCACTTCTCTTTCAGCTGTATTGGTGTTGGCCCATTAGAGGCAGCTATAGCACTTCATCAGCCCCTCCATTCAGGCACTGTTGATTGGGTGTGTGTGCATGTGTGTGTGACACAAATAACCTCCTGAGGGCTTAAAACACCCGCTCTCTTCACACACACACACACACACTGCCTGTCTCTCATATAAGTGACCTCACAGAAACAGCCAGGAAACCCCTTGGTCGGTATCCAGTGAACTGATAGATATATACGTTATCAGCCTATTTGTGTGTGTTTGTGTGTGTGTGTTTGAGAGAGAGAGAGTGAGAGAGAGAAAGAGAAAGAGAGAGGCAGGCTAACCCAGGATGCCCCTCTATGGCCCGGTATCTCATATTCTGTAAAATACAGCAATAGCTACAAACACAGCGCATGCAGAGGCCATTGTCTGAGATTTGCTGAGTGCCAGGCTAATCAGTGGTGATGGAGCAAACATATGAGGTCATCTAAAGAGTATTACTTGCCCTAAAGTCAGTAAAAAAGAGGATGGAGGGATGGTTAGTCGAGAAATGTCCATCAAACAGCACTAAATCAACGCCAGCATATTGCTGCTGTCCAAAACAAACAAGCATCTTCTTTTTTATTTTTATATGCATTTGAGCACAGCAGCTACTGGGAAATTATAGGAAAATTTAATGAGTGGACCAGCAGAAATGGTCCAAAATTGCTATATTGGAATAAAATCCCTTTTTGTTAGCTTACACTAAAGATAACAAGCATTTTTGCCTTCTCCGGTGAAGTTACACTTTAGATATATTAGTTTTTCTTTGGACAGGAATTATATTTATTTTTAGATTCATTTTCATGTTTTGGATCATTTTATACTAACACTCCATAAAATCCATATCTTTTGCTCATTTACTGGCTACATTATGCAGCCAATGTACCGTGAAGGGTATCTGTACACTGTAGCCAATCTGTTTTCAGCCCCTATCTTGCCCAATAAATAAATTAAGTGATACTTTTTTGATCCCACAAACGGGGAAATTCCACCTCTGCATTTAACCCATCCGTGAAGTGAAACACCACATACACACCAGTGTACACACACGCACACGCACGCACACGCACGCACACGCACGCACACACGCACACTAGGGGGCAGTGAGCACACTTGCCCGGAGCAGTGGGCAGCCCTACCCACGGCGCCCAGGAAGCAGTTGGGGGTTAGGTGTCTTGCTCAAGGACACCACAGTCATGGACTGTCGGCCCTGGGGATCGAACCGGCAACCTTCCGGTCACAGGGCCAGATCCCTAACCTCCAGCCCACGACTGCCCCAATACTTGGTCAGCTTCTGAGCAAAAGATTACTTTTGATCAAATATTTCTGGGTGGTGGGCGAGTGTCACAGACATGGATGGCTCACAAAAACTGTGCATCAAAAGAGGCCATGTTCAAAAGGTTTTAATAACTGTCTAAAATAACAATGCAGCTGCCTTTGGGGATGTTTATGCTTGTAGTTCCGTTCCCTCAGTCCAGACCAATGCAGAAAATGATACGTTGGTGCAGTTTAGTTTTGATTTGCTTATCATTTACACTAATTATTTAACATTGAACCAAAAGATGTAAACAAAAGTCATATGAGTGAAAGTTTGCAACTGATCTGGCACACAATAACTGTGTTAATGCCCACTGAACTTTCGGAATCATGCTGTTCTCTGTTCTGTCTGCACTCACTAGTTGTATTTACATTTTGTTTTATCTGTCTTGTGATATTAGAGTAATAAGCCAAGAGGCTCCTGCGTTACCATGGTTTTGTATGACGCAATCTCTGTAACAGCCCTGTATTAAGGCACCAAGTGTTCTCTGCTTTTACAAAAAGCTTTTACGTTTACAGTGATAGTTTCCTAGTGTTTGTTATTTTACAAGGTATCTTTTTTTAAGGCAGGTTAGCTTGTTTATGGGTCCTTTTAGTGGAGTTAGGGAACTGTGCTGTTCACTGCTGAATGAGCATCACATAGCTAAGCCTAGAGTGAATTGTTAGCAAAACACATTATATGTTTGGGGTAGGGCCAAACTTCTTTAATAGCTTCAATTCTTCAATAATGTCATTTATGAATGCAGTTGAATGAGTATATGAAGTATTTTAGAATGGCTTCAAATGTGCCTGAGCCTCAATTTAAAACTTAAATTATGTGCTCTAGTGATTCAGAGCTTGTGAAGAGAAGCTAATGCGCATGCATGTATCAAAATAGTAACAGAAAAGTATCTTTTCCAATTGCCGAAGCAGTTCTGCAGTGAGGAGACAGTGGTCCTTTCGGGTTCTTTGGTCTAACTACACATCTTTGGTCTGTGTTGTGTTCATATTTCAAACAAACTGCACCAGAGTTTGTTCTGAAGCCAACCAAGATGGGCCTGCTTTGGGGGGGTCTGTCCGCCTATTTGGTGTGCACTGAATGCTGTTTGGATGGCAGTGATCTCACTTGCTTTAGTGAACCACACTAACAGAGCAATCAAACCAGGGTTTGTTTTAATCAAACAAACCTGCCAAATCTGAATCAACCCTTTGACTTTGACTCAAGTGATCTTGGGCCTAATGCAAGGGTCTTTTGCTGAGTTTGTTGTCAAAAATATGACACAAGTTCATGGAAATGTACAACCTGTATCAAACATTTAGACTGCATGGACTGCCAATGCAACTTATAAACAGGAGTGAAGAAAACTGCATTGCTGCTTTCATCTCTGTTGTAATGAGGCAATTTATGGTGGTCTATCATATCCATTGAGGGCACATCTCCAAAGATGTTTTAGATAAGTGATGGATGACAATGAACCTGTTTACACCTTGCAATAAACATGTGTTAATACTTGAAACTTATCTAGATACACTTTGGCTGGATTCCATTTATACTTTTCAACAAAATGGGTCCCCCAGAGTGACCAGATTAGATCTGATTGTACATTCTTCTCTTTCTTCTTTTTTTCTTCCGTTATGAGTCGACAAGCTTGGATCCTTCAGTTCAGAGTACAAGAAGACTCTTGATTTGGGGGTGACTCCAGCTTGGCAGGAGCATTTCAACTCACGTAATTGTATACGGGTATCTGAAATGCATTCCATGTACACTTGTGTTAAATGCGGTCGAGAGCCATCTCGGACCACCTTCAAATGTGGTTTGAGTTATCCAATTGTATTATACTCACCATGCACCCTGAGTGAGTTTACACCTGGCTTTCCATGATGTCAGTGTGATAGAACAACCAAAAAGCATATTGATGCTAAAGTGACTCCAAAATTCACTGGATCCTGTGCACAGAGGTCCAGTGTCAGGGGGTCAGCTTTTGAGGCGATGCCCCACCAATCAATCGTATCACATGAAACTGATTATTTTGTATGTTTCTTAGAGGCAAGTTGCAAAAAATGAAATGAAACAGGTGAATTGATTAATATAGAAGAGTTTGCATGCATCACTTCTTTTTACACTAATGTTTAGTTGTGGGGAAAATAAACTTGCTTTGATTCTCCTTTGGACAGATCTTCCATAGATTTTTTGCCCTGTGCTTTCTTTGCCTATTTATTTTTCTGGAACTGCTGCTCCGCCTGGCCCCTCTATGGCTTTTAGATGTCCCACTTTTGATGTAGTTCTGGCACCAGGCCTGTGTTCACACCTGTACTTAGCTCTGTCCACTCATGATCAGCTCACCCAAGGTGTACGTTATTACCAGGTGTGAATGAAGCCAGACAGGCTCAAACGGTACACAAGCAAGTTGAATCTAACAAGGGGTAGGTGTTTATAACAAAGTGGCAATTGAACATATAGTGTAAAATATAGTGTAAATGTGAAGATTACTTCAAAAAGCCTGACTTTTTCTCATGTGTCTTTGTTTCTGCTCATACACGTCCTCCATATATGAAGAGCCCTGAGGCAACACCCTGGGAAAACCCATGCCTATGTTTAACCTTTGAAATATAGAACATGAAGCAGCATTAGAGGCCTGCTGTTGCCACACTAGGCACTGGGTCTTTTTTCCTTTCTTTCTTTTTTTTCACAGGACGTCTGGGTTTTGTAACTCTGATGTAATTTTTTATGTGACCCTGAAACCTAGAGTTATAAAAGCTAGACGGGATGCTCCTCAGAGACCGTTGGAGGAAATCAAGCTTTGCTTTTACATGTTTGAGTGGGGTGTGTGTGTGCGTGTGTGTGTGTGTGTGTGTGTGGGTGTGAGATCATAGACGACCAGGTGTTCTCAAACATGCAGCAGGCAATAGTTATTCCTGTGTATAGCAGGTGTATACACACATCAAGTGCATGCATACATGGCTTGCACACAAAACCTATAGCAGTCTTTCATATACTGGCTTCAATGCAAGTGAGGAAATGCTTTCCTTTACAGTGTTCTCTAAGTCCTCTAAGGTATTAAACACATCAGGTACAAACTCTGCACTACTTTGTATAATGATGTTAAGTTTCAAAACAGTTTAACTGGAATTTTACTTTGTGTGTCTAATAACTCTGTAATTACACATGAACAATACATACAACAACAATGTAATTACTGGCGATATATCTGCTGTTACATTAGTACAACTTATTTAAATGAAGATGTGTGAATTTCAGTTATTACACAGCACTGTGATAGTTACAAAAGCATATTTTCTCTTGTATAACTACCTACATGCAAAAGGGTGAACTGTTTTTCCAAGAAAATCTTTTTGATTGTACCAGTACCAGTGGGCAGTCATGGGCTAGAGGTTAGGGAACTAGCCCTGTGACCAGAAGGCTGCTGGTTCAATCCCCTCGGCCGACAGTCCATGACTGAAGTACCCTTGAGCAAGGCACCTAACCCCCAACCCGGGTGCCGTGGAAAAGGCCCAAGTGTGCTTACTGCCCCCTAGTGTGTGTGTGTTCACTAGTGTGCATGTATGTGGGTGTTTCACTGCACAGATGGGTTAAACGCAGAGGTCTAATTTCACAGTGTGCAAGCACATGGTTCTAAATTCAATTCAATTCAGTATCTCTGTACTTGTGTATTACAATCATGTTACAATAGGTCTTACAAATGTAATTACCTGCACCCCATCACATATGGGTAATTACAGAGAAAATATGCTGTTAAAACTATCAAGATGTATTTGTTACTACATGTGCACCTATACAAACTGTGCACCTATAATCCATCTACAACAGTGAATCCATCAGCAGTAGTTACATTGTTATTGCATGTGTTGTTAAATTGTTACTTCACAGTTACGAATGACACCTAAATACAAATAAGGGCCATTTGACTAATGCATGGCAAGTGAGTTCACGTATAGCTTTGAAATTAATCTAAGAACTTCTAAACATTCATAGCTATACGACTTGTATTCATGGCCTAAAAAACAATATTTTTATAATAACAAGAAAAAAGAGATTTCATAAATATGATGAAGATGATACAGGCTAGTAATTCTATCAATTTCACCTGCATTAAAAGCTAGATGTCTCTGTTATTTTCAGTGTAAGATCGAGGCATTAAAGAAAAAAACACATTTCTTGACCTGACTTCACTCCATACTGAGGGTGCTGGGAAAGCAGTGTTTTTGAGGTCGTCATATTCATCCCTTACTGATACCAAAACACTGAACCCACATCCTCCTGACCTGCACACAATGCTGATGGAATCACAAATCATAATTCTCTCTTTCAAACAGTCCAGGCATTGAGTACAGTCTGCCACGCTACAAAAAGCCCCTAAAACAAGTGTTTTGAAAGGCAGCAAAACAACGTCAACCACAGTTGTTCTTATTCAGGACAGTAGTGATTGCTGGAGATGGAACGCTGAAGTTTCTACCCCATGACCCTTTCCTCAAGCTACCCCTCAACCCTCCTTTTCTTCCTTTTTCCATCTCTGCTTCTGTTTCTTCCCCTTGTGGCTTTTTCATCAACGTATATCTTTCTCCCTCAGAAGGAAATGAAATTAGGGTGGAGGGCTTCAGTTTTTTATGATGAATGAGACTGGAGGCCAAACCATACGTCAGTAGCGTTAACCCTTGACATAGCCTGTCTTTCAACAAGGCTCCATAACACTCACTCCCTCACACACACACACACACACAGACACACACACACACACACACACACACAGACACACACACACACACACACACACACACACACACACACACACACACACAGATCATTTATCAATGAATCTACATATTACAATTATTTCAGCATGAAAACCTTGTTTTGTGTATTATGAGGATGAACAAACTATTGAACTTTCATTTTTCTAAGATGAAACTCAAAAATCATTGTAGAGACATTTTATTTTGTGTAGACTGTCATTGTGGAGACATTTGGGACTGTCTTTCTGGGAACATGATAATTCGCCATGACTGTCACTGCCGTTGTGGGGACATTTAATTTAGTAAATTCTGCCGTTGTGGGGTCATTTTCTTTTGTGAGGAATGCAATTCTGGGACCATTTGAAGTGAGTTTGTACACATGATCTACACTGACAGGACACTCCATTAAGCATGCCTCTTTGTTTCTGTTCTCTTTGTCCATTTTATCAGCTACACTCACCATACAGGAGCACTTTGCAGTTCCAGAGTTACAGACTGTAGCCCACCTGTTTCTCTCCATATGTTGCTACTCTGTTCCTCAATCGGAATCCCACAGGACCACCACAGAGCATTTGGGTGGTGGATCATTCTCAGCACTGCATTGACACTGACTTGATGGTGGGGTGTAAGTGTGTGTTGGGCTGGTACAAGTGGATCAGACACAGCGGTGCTGCTGGAGTTGTAAACACCTCAGAGATAATGTATGTACAATAATATGCATTATACGTTTGATCGATATTGTTAGATTTATTTATTTATAAGTTATTTATAATATTTTATCTATTATAATATGTTATCTATTTAGCTGTTGTGATTCATTTACATTTCAATTTTCCATTGGTCTATGTATGACTGTACCCAAAAACTAGTATCAGTTTTTGGCTTCTCAGTAGGAAAAAAATGTCCTTTTCAAAGAAACATTTCAAATAAAAATGAGAACATGAAAAATGAAAACAGAGAACATGTGCGCGCACACACACACACACACACACACACACACACACACACACACACACACACACACACACACAAAACATGCTGTGTCTGATGGAAACACTCATCATAAGCATCTCACCTATGTCTGGAACAGATTATTGCACTGTGACCTTTTAACATAGAGGCACTTGTCCATTAGACCACAGATGACCTATTGTCATGACAATAAAGAGGCCTATTATCAACCCCCCTAAAACAACATGACCCCTTGATCCGCTTAACTCCTAATTGCATTTTTTGGGTTGGGAGAGGGTAAAAAATAAAAAATGTAACTTATAAATAACATTTCTACTTGGAATGTTTTTTTGAAAAGGACACTTTTTCCTACTGAAAAACTAAAAACGGATACCAGTTTTGGGTACAGTCATACATAGACCAATGGGAAATTGTTATAAATCTGATAATATTGTATTGGAATGTGGCCTATATTTGGACTTCATAATGCAACAGCATTGGCTATCATAATGCAAAAGGAATACTTCAGTATTTATTAACAGCTTATATCAGTATTCACAAGAGGTGACGTAGTAAATTACATTGTAAACATTCTTCTAACACTGTTCACTGAAGCATCATTCTCACTTAATTGAACTAATGAGCACTATAAGAACACTATATACCAGTTCTTTGGAAGCATCTTTCACATAAGTGAAAAGATCTGTAAGATAAGAGGTGTTCATAAGAGTATTATAATGGAATAATAATAATTTTAAATTAACCTCTTCTAATCATTCTGAACTGTTAGTGGAACGTGTACAGTTAGGGTAGCGTGTAGATGAAAGGTTATTTTGTTGTGTTTAATGTTCTGTGTTCATAGAAAGAAATCACTGCATTAATCTAATTCAAGCAAAGGAATTCACTCAGATGCCTATAAAGGCCCCAATGAAATCACAACAGCTAAATAGATAACACAGCAATTTAACCCAAAACAATAATGACAGAGAATCCAAAAACACAACAGTAAATCTGAAAACTCAGTAAACCGTAACTCACCAAAAGCGAACTCAGGTCACTTTGCATGTAATGGCTATGATTCTGGATTGGCTGTTGTATTTTTGATTAGCTGTTGTGATTCTGGATTGGCTGTTGTGTTTTTGATTAGCTGTTGTGATTCTGGATTGGCTGTGGTGTTTTTGATTAGCTGTTGTGATTCTGGATCGGCTGTGGTGTTTTTGATTAGCTGTTGTGATTCTGGATTGGCTGTTGTGTTTTTGATTAGCTGTTGTGATTCTGGATTGGCTGTTCTGTTTTTGATTAGCTGTTGTGATTCTGGATTGGCTGTTGTGTTTTTGATTAGCTGTTGTGATTCTGGATTGGCTGTTGTGTTTTTGATTAGCTGTTGTGATTCTGGATTGGCTGTTGTGTTTTTGATTAGCTGTTGTGATTCTGGATTGGCTGTTGTGTTTTTGATTAGCTGTTGTGATTCTGGATTGGCTGTGGTGTTTTTGATTAGCTGTTGTGATTCTGGATCAGCTGTGGTGTTTTTGATTAACTGTTGTGATTCTGGATTGGCTGTTGTCTTTTTGATTAGCTGTTGTGATTCTGGATAGGCTGTTGTCTTTTTGATTAGCTGTTGTGATTCTGGATTGGCTGTTGTCTTTTTGATTAGCTGTTGTGATTCTGGATCGGCTGTTGTCTTTTTGATTAGCTGTTGTGATTCTGGATTGGCTGTGGTGTTTTTGATTAGCTGTTGTGATTCTGGATTGGCTGTGGTGTTTTTAATTAGCTGTTGTGATTCTCGATCGGCTGTGGTGTTTCTGATTAGCTGTTGTGATTCTGGATTGGCTGTTGTCTCTTTGATTAGCTGTTGTGATTCTGGATTGGCTGTTGTGTTTTTGATTAGCTGTTGTGATTCTGGATTGGCTGTGGTGTTTTTGATTAGCTGTTGTGATTCTGGATTGGCTGTGGTGTTTTTGATTAGCTGTTGTGATTCTGGATCGGCTGTGGTGTTTTTGATTAGCTGTTGTGATTCTGGATTGGCTGTTGTGTTTTTGATTAGCTGTTGTGATTCTGGATTGGCTGTTGTGTTTTTGATTAGCTGTTGTGATTCTGGACTGGCTGTTGTGTTTTTGATTAGCTGTGGTGTTTTTGATTAGCTGTTGTGATTCTAGATTGGCTGTTGTGTTTTTGATTAGCTGTTGTGATTCTGGATCGGCTGTTGTGTTTTTGATTAGCTGTTGTGATTCTGGATTGGCTGTTGTGTTTTTGATTAGCTGTTTTGATTCTAGATCGGCTGTTGTGTTTTTGATTAGCTGTTTTGATTCTAGATCGGCTGTTGTGTTTTTGATTAGCTGTTGTGATTCTAGATTGGCTGTTGTGTTTTTGATTAGCTGTTGTGATTCTGGATTGGCTGTTGTGTTTTTGATTAGCTGTTGTGATTCTGGATTGGCTGTTGTGTTTTTGATTAGCTGTTTTGATTCTAGATCGGCTGTTGTGTTTTTGATTAGCTGTTGTGATTCTGGATCGGCTGTTGTCTTTTTGATTAGCTGTTGTGATTCTGGATTGGCTGTGGTGTTTTTGATTAGCTGTTGTGATTCTGGATTGGCTGTGGTGTTTTTAATTAGCTGTTGTGATTCTCGATCGGCTGTGGTGTTTCTGATTAGCTGTTGTGATTCTGGATTGGCTGTTGTCTCTTTGATTAGCTGTTGTGATTCTGGATTGGCTGTTGTGTTTTTGATTAGCTGTTGTGATTCTGGATTGGCTGTGGTGTTTTTGATTAGCTGTTGTGATTCTGGATTGGCTGTGGTGTTTCTGATTAGCTGTTGTGATTCTGGATTGGCTGTGGTGTTTTTGATTAGCTGTTGTGATTCTGGATCGGCTGTGGTGTTTTTGATTAGCTGTTGTGATTCTGGATTGGCTGTTGTGTTTTTGATTAGCTGTTGTGATTCTGGACTGGCTGTTGTGTTTTTGATTAGCTGTGGTGTTTTTGATTAGCTGTTGTGATTCTAGATTGGCTGTTGTGTTTTTGATTAGCTGTTGTGATTCTGGATCGGCTGTTGTGTTTTTGATTAGCTGTTGTGATTCTGGATTGGCTGTTGTGTTTTTGATTAGCTGTTGTGATTCTAGATCGGCTGTTGTGTTTTTGATTAGCTGTTTTGATTCTAGATCGGCTGTTGTGTTTTTGATTAGCTGTTGTGATTCTAGATTGGCTGTTGTGTTTTTGATTAGCTGTTGTGATTCTGGATTGGCTGTTGTGTTTTTGATTAGCTGTTGTGATTCTAGATTGGCTGTTGTGTTTTTGATTAGCTGTTGTGATTCTGGATCGGCTGTTGTGTTTTTGATTAGCTGTTGTGATTCTGGATTGGCTGTTGTGTTTTTGATTAGCTGTTGTGATTCTGGATTGGCTGTTGTGTTTTTGATTAGCTGTTGTGATTCTAGATTGGCTGTTGTGTTTTTGATTAGCTGTTGTGATTCTAGATTGGCTGTTGTGTTTTTGATTAGCTGTTGTGATTCTGGATCGGCTGTGGTGTTTTTGATTAGCTGTTGTGATTCTGGATTTGCTGCTGTGTTTTTTAATTAGCTACTGTTTTTTGCATGTAGGCCCTTCTCTACCTTCTCCTCCACAGCTGCAGCTTCGCCCTGTTGTAAAACTGTCGCATCACAGTCAATTATTCAACAAAATGGGTCATCCATGTTTCTTTAGAATAAATCTAGACTGCAGCTTAGTAACTGCACTTCCCCATGACTAAGGACCCTAAAATTGATGTATGGAGAGTTTAACTGGCGCCTACAGTCGAATGTTCAGTCCTCTGAGTTCATTGGTGTTAGTTACTGTTCTTAAGGTTTAGGGTGTGTGTGAGAAAGTGGTGTTGAAGCCACCTCTCACACACACACACACACACACACACATGTACAGATGACGCACAAGGAGTGGATGTAGATTTGCTGTGTGTGCAGAACTAGAAGGGGAATTCTCTTTCCTTAAGGATGGCGTGGGAGGATGCAAGTACATGAATGTCAGTCAGGGTGTGTGGGCATGTGGACGGGTGAGTCTGTGTGTGTACAAAAGTGTAAATTTACAAAAAAGACATTAGTGAAGTGATTCAATAGTAGAACAACGTAAACATGCACATGTATACTTTGTAAATTAGTTCTGTTATTCCCCTTTATAATAATCCCTGGGTTTACTGTGATTATGGCTTATTGTAAAGTGGCCTTGGACACATGACTATAGGCACTATAAAAATAAACTTATTACTGTTCTTACTATTATTAATGCTGTTTTTATTATTATTGTGGGAGTCATACGCTGCATATGCATATGTAAATATTTCTGGCCTTTACAATGATATTGCTAATTATTTTGTGAAATCATGTATTTACAAAAGTAAGATACAATAAAAAAATTCTCTTTTTGGCTTTTACAGGGCATAAAATTAGAGCTTTGGGTTCAAAATGGCAACAAATATGGGTGTAAATTTAGGGGTGGTCACTCCCAATTATCAAAATTATGCAAGATGGTGGGGGGGGTGCAAGCTCTTTGTTGACCTGAGTTGTGGAAAAGCTGGCAGAGATCAATTATGATAGATAGATAGATAGATAGATAGACAGACAGACAGACAGACAGTTAGATAGATAGATAGATAGATAGATAGATAGATAGATAGATAGATAGATAGATAGATAGATAGATAGATAGATAGATAGATAGATAGATAGATAGATAGATAGATAGATAGATAGACAGATAAAACTAACCTGCCCTGGAATCTTTTTCAAAGCCTCTGTATTTTACTGTGATTGTTGACCTGTGTTTAAGTGTGCTTACTGTTTTTGGGGCAGTCGAGGGCTGGAGGTTAGGGAACCAGCCCTATGATCAGAAGGTTGCTGGTTTGAGCGACAGTACATGAATGAGGTGCCCTTGGGCAAGGCACCTAACCAATAACTGCTCCCCAGGCGCTGCGCATAGGGCTTCTTACTGTCCCCTAGTGGTGAAATTTCCCCTTTGTGGGACTAATAAGGGTCACTTAATTAGAATGCATGAATTAATTTGTCAGTTCAAATTTGCCCCCCATGGCAACAAGCATAAAAACAGTTCAACAAAACTGGAGCTTTGGATTTTGTGTGAATTATCAATAAATAATAAATAAAAATCACATTTCACATTCACCAAAATGACTAGCATAAAATTAAGCTTAAACTATTCAGTTTCACCAGATGTGTCCAAACTTTTATTAATCACTTTTCAGTTTTTGATATAATTTGAAAATGCATGTTGGCCTTTATACTGTATGTAAGTTTCATGAAGGATGGACCAAAATAAATGCCTAAAAATCACTTGGTAAAATGTCTGGTTCCACTGACTTACATTGAAAGTAATTCTTCTCCTGTAAATTTATTATTATGGAGATACAAGGTTTTGTTCCAACAGCAGCAAAATGCTAATTGATATTTGTGCTACTGTGCAATACTATAGAAGCAAATTTTGGGCACTGAACATGTCTTTACTGATGCATTTGAGTGAGGGAGAATTGTGTAAAGAAGATTTTTTGCCAAACCATTATTGTAAGACTAGCATTAGGCAGAGGAAAGAGCTAGAACCAGGCCTACAATTTGGGATATTGATGTCAAAAATCAGCCTCAAAACAAGAAAAAAAGATGCCTCTATGCTAATGCTAACTTCTGTTAGCATCCCTGTGGAATTCTAGTCATTTCTTAGCACTAAGCTAAAAGCAATCTGCATTGTTTTGGCCATTCTAGATTAAATACAGACATTTGAATCTTATAAAAGACTTGAAGCATAAAGACATGTGACATAATAGCATTTATATTTTGCCTTGTAGCAGATACACACTTATTCCTTCAGTAGAGAGGGCTGGTTTAGATCTGCCAACAACTTATTAATTATGCTGCCACTGCTATTCAGGCAGTGATTTATTGGGAGCTTCCAAAAGGCCTTTTCTTCTCAGGAAAATTGGTCCCTGCTATTGGAAATCAATACATTATTGGTCATAACTGTGCTGCTAGCTAATCTAATGTGTTAAGACTTCTCTTCAGCTCCTGAAGTCCTAACCAAGAGGAGAGCTTGCTTAGTTGTATCTACCTAGACACCACAGAGAAAACCAATTCCTGTTTGGCCATTTTTCCATTGGACATTTCAAGAATGGACCACTTTTGTTTCCATCCAAAGTTTACAATGAAACAAGAGTAGTAATGCAGTACTTGCAGAATTTAAATACAAATTAAATTACAGACATTTTTTTAGTTCCCAGAAATCTTTAGGCCTTCTCTGAAAGCCTGGAAAGCCTCTGGCATTAGGTTTATGCAGAAGAACATTTAGCTACAACAATAGCCAGCTCAATGAAAACACTTGTTTAAGATACTAAAACATGATTGTACATATATGTGTTAGAACTTGACTCAAGCTTGGGTCTGGCTAAAAAAGGGAGTGAAGTCAGGAGGAGATTTAGCATGCGTTCACCTCCTTACATCCTGTATCCTTTCTTTCCCTGCTCTCAAAGGACCAGCAAACCCAGCAGTGTCTCTGTACTTCCATTACGTCTTTCTATCTCTCCACCATTTGCTCCAAACCACTAAACCATATGTAAACCGCTGGAGCCAGTGTGGGTAAAGTTGGATATTAGCCCCCTCTCTCTCATCTCCTGAGGTTCAGTGTTTCATTGTGAACAGCTGTACATTTGCTTAGTAAGCCATCCCCAACCATAATGTGAACTTCATCTATTGGCTGCAGCATGAGCTGTATGGTTTCTCTGTAGAAGACCACTCTGAAACTACCAGCACCATCAGCAGTGAACCAAATGCTTCACATGCTTGTCTTGAATGTGCCCCCTTAACCTTTTAATGATATGGCAAAAAAGCAGCTAAATCTGCCTTTTAATCTGCTCTTCTTTTTTTAGTAATTTCTCAATGCTGTGCTACTATTTAGCTTGATATGCCAAAAAACACAAGCCAGTTTGAGAAAACAAGCATATAAATGGGAAGATATGCTACTGTTCAGAAGTTTAGAATCATGTCGTAAGTGCCATCCAATCAATTTCAACTCCTGGGGACCACATGGACAGTGTTTCCCCACAATATCCTGTCCTCTGAGAGTGTGTCTTTAGGCTTCTGAATGGCTGGTTTATGATTCCTCTAATTGTTTGTTGGTCATCCTCTTCCTGTCTTATCAAACATAATGACTTTTCCAATGAACTGGTTCTGAGTTTGATAATCTGTGCTGCAGAGATGCTTTCTGTACTATTCAAGATACTCTCAAACATCCAGATTTCAAAGGCATCGACATGTTTCCTGTCTTGCCTGTTTATTTTCCAGGTTTTACATCCATAAAGAACCACAGTGAAGATGACAGCCTGGACAATTCCAATATTTGTCTCTCGAGCCAAACTGTTGCATTTGAAGATCTTTCCAATCTCCTTCATCCTTGTTCTGCTGAGTGGCTCAATTCTTTAGTGATGGATCCTTTGTTGTTAATAATAAATCTAAGTAGGCTAAAACTGTGCACCACTTCCACATCCTCTCCACCAATGATAAAGTTAGAGGTCTTTCCTGATATCATAATCTTCTTCTTATTGAGCTGAGATCCCATCTTTTCACTCTGTTCTTCCTTTTAAGGCCTTCAGGTCTTCTAGATTCTGTGTCATTCTCATATTTAATGTTATTGATGAATAACACATTCCTGGCGATCTGAATCCTCCAAGTGGTCTCTAATGTGTTTTGGAACAAGACTCTTCAGTTTCTCTGTACTATTACGTGTTTCCATAGCAAGGTAAATTCCATTCTGTATTGCTTAGAAACTTTCACAGTATATCTAACAACAAAGGCAGTATGGTGCTTATTTTATATAGTAATATAGAAAGCTCCAGTTCTGCATGCTGATCCATTTTATTGTGGACAACTTGGGCTTGCATGTGGCCCAACTACTCTGGGGTCAGGTTTTAATAAGGCAAAGGGGACCCAAAGCCAATTAATGTATCGCAGAAAATATGTTACATAAGATTAAAGGTTAAGGGCACATAAGAAATGGGGAAAATTGACCTATAAGGGTATTTTCCTTCCAAGGTTTCTGGAATTTGTGAGTGATGGTAAGTGGTAGATTCAGGCTGCGAGCAAGCGGAAAATCAATGCTAGTCTGGAAACCTTAGAGTGGCAAGTGCCAAAAATCCCAGCACAGTGAATTAGCTTGGAGTAACCAAAGCATAGAAACATATGCGTATATAACAAATGAGGCTTCATCTCATGGGAAGACACAGATCAAAGACCCCAAGAGTCTATTGGAGCTATTTAAAGCTTATGACTAGCATGAGAATCAAAGACTCGGACCGCAACCCTGGTTTATGCTGATCTTAACAAATAAACTCGAGGCTTTAAAAGAGAACCGAGGGCATCCGTACTTAATGCACTGTGGGTATTTCCACCACATTGGCCTGGCCTAAATGCCTTCACCGTGTGATGATTTTCCTTTAGTCCAACATGTGCCCTTTTTCCCTTTCTTCATTCATGGCAATTTTTTTTCAACCACTCCAAATAATACAATGCTACAAACTTTCTGAGATGTCCCGATCCAGCTGCCGGCAAATCTAGCATCAGTTCAGTCAGTGAGGTGTAAAAATAAAATGAATTCCAGGACAAATTGTTCTGATTGCATTCCTGGCATTGTGATCTTCTTTGTGACACAGAAGGGGCCCTAAAACTTCAAAGACACAAGGGAGGTCGTGTCCAGAGTAAATGGATACCAAATGTGACATAAAGAACCTAGAGTTATTTTTATTACACCACCTGCTGCTAATCATCTGACTCCAACAGGGATCATAACTCTTTCAAATGAAATTGACATTTGAAAATAATCTGAATGACTGGGTGCAAATGCTCTCTTTCTTTTTGTGGTTGTTTTTAATATACAAAAATAATACAGTGCCATACAAACATCTTAGTCAGCTAATTAAATTGTATAAAAGTGTGCAAAAACTGTATAAAAAAACCACAATGTGTTTATTTTAACGTTAGAGTTTTTCTACCATGTTTACTACCAAGACAAACTACTATGTGTATTTTTCACAGATGCCTTGCACGGTCCTGTATGTGAGAAAACTGTGCTAAACATCATTCCTCCTCTTTCTTTTAACGTTTGAATAGTAACTTCAATGTTGAACTGATCCAGGCAAGAACTAGGCCAAAGCATTCAAAAACTCACCAGCTTGGATTTGCATTGAATACATTTTCATAAATCAAAATTGAAGGCCTAAAACAATGTTGATATAGATAATGTTGTGTTAAATATATTTTGTTCTACACTCAAACGTGGCCATGACAAGAATGACAATGATGTACAATCGCTGTTTGATAGATGATGTTACAATGGAACTCTTTAGCCTCAATCACTAAAGGTATGGCCATTTGGAGAAAAAGGAACAGCATTTGATGAAAAGAACACCTTGTCAGCTGTTGCATGGGGGTAGATGTCTTAAGCTTTGGTGTTGTATGGCCAGTGACATAGCAAACTAGAAATAGGTTTGCTGCAGAGATTGTGTTTTGTTTTTACAGAAATCAACATGATGTGTATTATGCCATCCCCTCTTTTGCTGCAGTAACAGCCTATATTTGTCTGGGAAGGCCTAGGTGTCTGATGATGCTCTGTCACTCCAGAGGATGCAGTTCGGCTGCTCTACAGCTCAATGCTGCTGGGCTTTCATCTTTCCTGGTATTGGGCATAGCAATAGGCTCATCTTCATCTGCTCCATCCTATTCTATTGGCAATGTTTTGTAGATTATACAATCTGTGTGCGTGCAATGGGGGCACAGATGTTGCTGAATGCACTGATGAAAGAAATGCTTGGATACTTTTGTAATGCTTGAAAGAAGTTATATTATTGCTCAGTGTAGTAAGGTGGAGTTTTTTACGTTATTACTTACTAAAAACATCTCTAAATAGGACAAAGAATACTATAAGAATCTAATAATAACATATTATTTATTATCTTATTATTATCTTATTTATCAAGATATTTTGCAGTGTTGAAAATCATGAAGATCAATATGAAAAAGGTTCCAAGAATTTTGAGCTTTTGTTCAGCCAAACCACCTCAAATGCTTGAATATCTACTAAAGATTTTGCCCATAAATGGATTAAGATGAACCTCACAGCACCATCAGTCTGTTCTCATTCTCTCTCTCAGAACCCTATTGGCAAAGCCCATTGTTATGGTACTGCTCTTTGACAGGGACGTCCAAGTCTGGCAAAGTCCCTCCAAAAGTGCTCTGCTTATGAACTGCTTACTGCAAAAACTCCAGATGACCTACATCTGTGCAAACACGTATGGTTCAGAACATTGGGCCTACATGTTACATAACCTGCTTGTGTATGTGCAATTTCATACACACACTTATTCACAGAATGCTTTGGAGGAACAGCCGGTCCTGTATGTTCTAATGTGTAGTTTCCATTGCCTCAGCCTGGGTATTAACACTGGCTTTTAGGAAAGTGGCTAGCTGGCAATGGTCTTGTTTGAATCAGCAGTTAAATCTCACCCTTTCACTTCTCCAAAAAGGTCTGTTTGGGTGCAGCTACTCAAATGTGCATCAACTTCAAGTTTGCCAACAAGTGGCCTTGCTCATTGTTTCCTTCAGGGAGTCAGCAAAGATATATGCTTCTAAAAATATTGGTACCAAAAGGGATTCTTTCTTAGTGCCATAAAAAACTGCCCTGCATACTTCAATGTTTTTCTGCCCTTAACACACCTGATCCACCTAATAAGCTCATTAACAACCCCACACTGAGTTGAGTGGGTGTTTGACAGCAGGAAAATACGAAAATATAATTCTTTGAGGAGACATTGTGGCTAAAATGAAAAGTCTATCCAGGGCAAGCTCAAGTTGTAAACATATCTATACTCAAATGTCTTGAGTGTAAATTGATTTTCTGAATCACTCATTCATATTCAGTCTGATCTGATCAATTCATATCATGACCGAAAGCATGTACATACAATTGTCCATCAAATGCTGGAGGACGCTTTGTTTTTCTTTATCTCTGTTACTCTACTAATAATTGACCATTTCGTGGTTAGATTTTGCATAAATCTATTTCATGTTCTTCAAAGTGTCTTCCTTGGTTTCATAGCACTGTTTCTCATGGTGGACTATGACTATTAGAGCTAGGCCTTCATTTCAGCCCATAAAAAAGGAGAAAAACTTACATCTATGATAATGCTAATTTCTGCTAGTGCTAGTGGCCTTTCCAATAGCATGTCAGTATCAGGGTAGCACATGAATATTGTACATAAAAATATTTCAATTTGAGTAACAGGCATTAACATGTATTTTACCTTGTGTGTTGCAGTTTTACAGTGACTCTGGCTTACAAATGCTGCTGTTTTCCATTTCTAACAAATGACTCAAACCTGGCTAATCTACCGCTCATATTCACGGGCAGTGACATGTCTACAACTTCCAGTGACCGTTTTGTATAATCTCGGTCCCAGCCATTGTAAATCAAAATGTGATTGGTTGATTTCATTATTGGTTCCTAATTATGTTGGTAGTTAATTTAACATATAAGGCCTTCAGTTCAGCCCCTGAAGTCCTAACCAATAAGACAGCTCACTGTCTGTATCTACTTAGATACTACTATTTTCCATTTTAAGATTTGAATCCTTTCATTTCAAACCAAATCTTAGCAAAGAACTAAGCGTAGTACTAACACTTGCTTTTATAACAAGTTTATAACAAGCATTAAGGTTCTGTTGGATAAAAAGATGACCTCAAAATTACGGACATGGAAAGACATATACAGACAATGTTTTGGTTCCCAAAAAACAGCAAGAGGAATTTTAAAAAATCACAACTCATGGTTCCAAACTCTTTACTGTTTATCCATCCTACACATTTTCCACTGAATATCACTTAAACCAATGAATTACAAGGTTGCTAAGCAGCCAAAATGTGAACAGTACTACCTGCTAATAGCAACCTACCTTTTCTGGGCACTTTGCATGAAAATAAGTCTAATATTAAACTTCAGCACTAATATAGAATAACCCCAGCTGCTGTTAATGTACCCTTCTACTGAGAAAGCAACTGAACTACCACATTTGCTAGTTTGTTTGGGGTATTTTTATGTGCTTTCCCATCATATGTTGTAAATTTAGTGCACAACAGTGATAGCTAGCATGTAATAAAACTCATATATCGGCTTCCTTATGGCCACAGTATTCAGAGGATCCACTGAAATTCAAAGGAAAAATGTATGCAGTAATTTACCATGTTTGGAACCATTTTGTAAACCTCAGGCTGTAAAAGTGATGTTTTTTGAAAATCCTATTGACTTTTTATATAACAAAATCCAGCTTAGACTTGAAGTTTCTAATATGGGCATGACGGCAGCTACAGAATGACATGATTTCAATGGACTTTTCACTTCAGGTGTTATTGCCGGAAGGTCTACAGGGCCCTAAGTGTTCCCCAGTGACTGTGACAAATATTTAATGTGTGATATTGTTCTACTCAAAGGAAACCAGCTTAGACTTTTATAGGTTACATTACTGCAAAAGACAAAGAAAACATTGTATTTGAACTATGTTCTTTGTGCACACATGTGGCTACTTTTCTGGAGCCCTTCAATCACATTCAACCCATCTTATTCTAGCCTTCATTCCTTGATCCCCACCCTTCCAAGCAGGAAGCGACTCAGGAAGTTCCTTCGACAGATTGTCCGGACTTAATAGGAACTTGTGAGCTGCAAGTGAGAAAAGCCAAGGGGCAATTCACACGCACTTGGTCCCACCGCCCACCTCATTCCGCCTCAGCCCAGGCAGAGGAACGTGGGAAACACGGGAAGGGGGCACAAGTTAGCACTTGACACCAGGGTTAACGCAGAACGAAAGCTTCTAAAGACAGGTGAGTCTGGAAAATCCCCATAATCCCACTACGCCTTTTACTTTCCCCTGAGCCTGGCTCCCAGGGGCAACACACAACCACTCCAGTCGTGTTGGGGCAAAGGCGAGCGAGTGGATTGTGCTCAGGCGACTCAGAGGCTGTAATGGATACTGGTGGTTAATGGCAGAAAATGTCCGGCATGTTTGTGTGTAATCTAATCGCCTCTAATGGGTGCGTCTTCCAGAGGGATAAAGCCAAGTGTGGCAGGTGCAGGTGCTGTGAAGAAAAAAGACCAGAGGGGAAAGATGTTTATCCCATTTTCTGCTACTTTAGAATCTATAGGGAAAAGAGGAATAAAAGAAAGAAAGGAAGTGATCTATTTAACCCTGAAGTGTTTGTGCAGAGCAAAAAAAGTTGAGCAAAGAAAGAAAAAACTTTCATATTTGTCATCTGTTCTTTGTTATTCTTTCTTTCTGTGTGTGGACATTTTCAGGCCATTCTTCCCTGTGGTTCTTGGATGTGCGGGAAGTTGGATTAGAAGCTGGTGGTTGTGGAAAAGGGGATTCCTGATCACTCAAGACTAAATGTTTTGCCAGCAGTTGCTGAGTTTGCCAGATCATGTGCTCTCTGCTTTGCTTTTCTCCTCCTTTTTACTAGTTTGTTTCAAAGTGGCAGGACTATGATTGACTGCAGTGGGCCTAGGCTCCCCATTTTTATCAATGGGCACTCCAAAATGAAATTAATGAGGAATGGGAATGCCAATGATCTTCCAAATTTCTAAAAAATCGAAAGGTTGAGATGTATACATTGAGATGTCATTCAGAGTGGTTTGATGTTAAGTAGAGAAACTTACTGACTCTAATTTCTTTACAGTAGTGGTGATAGGAACCACGGGTTGCCATGTCTACAACACAAATATAGCCATTTTATTTACTATCCAAAACCACCAGTGGTCTCCTTGGTGGATTACTTTGCCTAACAAGAGCCTGTACACACCTCTCCACCAGGAACAGAATTAAAAAAACATGTTTCAGGCCAAAATGTTAAACTATTGTATAACAACATCTCCATCTCAGGCATCAGGCAACCATTTCATGTCATCTTCCCTTGAAGCTTTTAGAGGCATTGAGCTCTTCAGATGTCTGGTTCCTGTCACTAACACTGTGAACAGTTCTGACTTTATAAGTTTCTTTATCCATTTGAAGTGACTTTGTTTAAACTATAATGAATTATTATGCAGACATTTTGGGGGAAAATGGTTGAAATAAGAAATAAACAAACCAAAACATACAAAAATGAAAATGCACCCACTAAATGTAAGCTGTGTTTGAAATGACATTATTTAATTAAACCAAATAAAATCCCTTTTTAATGCCATGATCCTGATGAGCTCAGTACTGGGCACAAAAAAGTAAACTACTTCTTTAAATCTGCCACCAGAACAGTTGCACATCCCTGTTGGCAACAGCACCATTATTTTATCAGTAGCAGCATGTAGTATCAGAGCTTCCTGTGTTCTACTGTGTTTCCTATCAATGTATAAAAGATGTACTAGGCTTTCTGTTTCTATTGTTGGATGCTCCGTGTTACCTGGCATTGATTTTTAAAGTCAGAGTAGCAATACAGCTCGACTGATGTGTGACCTAAATATAGTTTGTGGCCCTAACTGAGTAAAAATGTGCAAAGTTCTGGCTCACATTCTTTTCATATCAAAATAAATGCAACAACAGCACTAAGAAACCACATGATTAATGGAGCAGTGCAGATTAAACAGCAGAAATAGCCACTTTTTTTGCGTCAGCATTAAGGGGTTAACCAATAACCACAATTGTGAGGCGTTTACTTAACATCTCTCCCTCCTTAGTCACTAATTCACTTGGAAACAAAACAAGTCCAGTTTTCAGCACGGAATCAAGGAGCTTCTCATTACTCTGGTATGAAAATGATGAGTTTGTGGAGGACTGCATTAGCAGTGATGCTGACAGCAAATTTGGAGACAAATATAGGGAGGACCATTATGTAGATTTAAGAATTGGACGTGTGTAAACATGACTTTAATCACGAAAGTAGCGAAGCACACTGAACAAACAGTTCTTCGCCTGGTCAAATGGTTCTTCTCTATGATGGAAAGCCAGTTCTATATGGCTCATTAAAGAATCCACATAAAAATGGTTCTGTGTAGCACTAAAAGGGTTCCATTATTGTTTGTTTCAAACCAAACCAGAGACGGTGCTATGATTGGGCCCAGTGGACCAAGGCCTCCCATTTTATCATTGGCCACTGCAAAATAACAGTGTAACTTTATAAGTTTTCATGCTTGTTCTAAGCACAAAAGTAGGAAGCATATATAACATTAGATAAATAATAACTACACACAGTTATCCAACTCTGCATAAATTCTCCAAAGGAGAATATAAAAGCCAGAAAGTAGCAAATTAAAGTTATGTGTGCAAATTAAAAGACACAATTCATTTTTTTTTTCATTCTAAGTTTAATGTATTCAGGTCAACCAGCCAGCTGGTGTCTCCTACTGTAGTGTTTGTCCTACTGAAGTGTTTAAATGTTACTTTGCAATTTTCCTTAATTATATTTAGATTTTATTTTATTTTCTCCCCCATCTGTGGAAGTGAAGTTCTAGATTTGGTCCATAAATCAGACTTTGACGAAGCACATAGAATATTAGCTTTAAGCAGTCTTGAACAACATTTTTCCAAGCCTTGTTTTTGGCCCATTCTATTTTCTGGGGACGCACAACTTTCTACTTGTAAGCTGAATTGTTTCAATAGTTACATTTAGCCACAATGCTAACTTTAACTTTTATTTTCTGAAAGAGGCAAATAAGCATGGGACCATTAAGCCCATTTAGATGTAATCTATTTATTCCTGTGATCAAGTCAATAGGGCTTCTTCCTTGGATCTGAACCAGGCCGATGACTAAGTGGGGGTTAATGACAGAACTAGCAACTTAAAAAAAAACATTAGCATAACCCTGGCATTCAGAGCATTTTAAGGAGGCGCTTGACGTTGATGTTTAACCTCAGTGTTGATCCTCACTCTTTGATGTCCAGCAAAAGGTCACAGCTGCACAATCAGTTGGAGGGTGAATGTCACTTCTAAAGACACAGCAAACACAAGCTGGGAAGAAACATTATATGGCCAAAATCACAACAGCCTGATTAGACACGGTTTGCTGCTAGCTGTTGTTAAAGCTGAACCAGGGAAAATGGCCTAGGCCCCGTAAAATAAGGGTGCATTAGCAAGAGGAAGCTCAAAGAGAGGCTACATCTTTTAGAGTTGTTTGTAGCAGCTGTTGTTAAGTTGGACAACTTTGTAGAACACTGGCAAGCACAATAAAACAATATTAAACCTAATGAGAAGCTGTAGGGATGGATCATGCTCTTGCAAGCCCCACTCCAACAATAATACATAAACAACAACAAAAATACTATTAAACAAGCAAAAAAACAAACAACAACAAAAAACAAGGCCTGAATAAATGAGATTAAACAGTATTTCACATTACATGCACTTTAAGCAATGATGAAAAGTTTTTCAACTTATAAGAAATTACACATTATATAAAATAATCTTTATATAATGTGTAATTTTGTGCTTTTTAACTTATTTGTGCAAGATTTTCATCTTGATTTCTTCTTTTTTCATAAAAGGCAAAATGTCCAATAACTAAATAAGACTAAATGGCAAGAACTAAATCAGATAAGCTAATAATAATAATAATAATAATAATAAATTTGGGGGGGCTGAGAACAGGTAACATTTATTTGATCATTATTGTCACTATTTTGTTTATGTAGTCATTTGTACATTTTCAATACCTTTTCATTTATGTAGTGTTACATTTGCAGTCCCACATATTTAGGCCACCTTGAGAATTCTGGTCTAGGGCACCCAAGACATGCGGCAGTCAGTAGCCTCTGTTCTGCACAGCTTAGTTTTGTCAAATATAGAAATTTAGGTGTGTTATGTCAATGTCAAATGATATTTACTTTGTATGCATGTGAAAGGTCCCACTCTTATAATAGACTGGATGTTGTTTGACGTGTAATCAAGTTAGTAGCAGATTTGTTACTTGTCTAGTTTTGATGGACTACCATCATAGTCCAGTTCTGTAGTGTAGCATTTTAACTGGAAACTCAGCACAGTTCTGGCTCTACCTAATAAGCAGCATAAGAAGCTGAGTGATTACTGCACCTTTATATTGCCTAATATGCTTGATTGAGGGGGGAAGAGCACTCAGAAAAGCGTCTATGCATCCAGATCCAAAATACAGAGAAGTAAAACAGAAGATGAGAAGAAGTCTGGGGTCAGTCTGGGGTCAGTCTGGGGTCTGTCTAACAAAGCAGCTTCACAAAGCCTTACAGACACAGACATGGTTATTACAACTGTGGTTAAAACCCTCTTTTAATGCAGGTTTAGAGACTTTACAGGCTGTGATTAAACTTGTGTGCACATGAAAGGATGACATTTATGACAAACAACATGAGGAGGTGTAACCAAAGAAAGAAAAAAAATCCTACCACTGCCACCAAGATTAGACTCAACTAAGTTTAAAGTAAGTTGGATAAACAAGAAATTCCCAGAATTCGGAGAAATGTATCTATAATTTAAAGTGTAACTTATTTGAACTCCAAACGAGCATTCAATCATGAGCAATTCACAAATTAGCCAGTTAGAAATGTTTACACTGCAGACAGCTTGTGGTAGTAGTCATGTTATGAGTTAGCCTCTAATTTTACAGTACAGCTAGTAAGATGGGTAGAAGCAAAATCATTCAGAGACAAACCTGACATTATGTAGCAAATCTTTATCCCAGCCTAAATTCATTAGGTGGAATTGGATTTTTGCTAGCTTCCTGCAAAATGTGCTCAATTAGCAATGAACGAGCACCGCATGCATTAGCTTCTTGTAATTATGTGCAAGCATAGATGCATGTCTGGGTGTGCGTGAGGGTGATGATGAGGGCTAGGTGTGGGGTATTGAACGCTCTGCTTCCCAAGAGTCGCTCCCAACCGACAGACATCATTGATCACGCCCACACGTGCAACTCATTAACAGAGGCTTGTATAACCCACAAGCGTGTTGTAATGACATCATAGTCCTGGATCGCCACGCTGATATGGAAACATACTGTATAACAGGTGGGAAAGCACCTATAATGTTCAAACTATGAGGATGTTTTAAAACACCCTCGGCCTGTTTTCAATTTGGAGGTTTCCAAAACTGAGACGAGGTTGTAAGTGGTTGCATAAGCAGGTGGCGTGCACTCATTTGTTCAGGTGTAAGCAGGAGACAATTAAGTTATGGTAGAAATAGGTAATGTAAACTAATCAAGTCACAGACCCTGAGCTATTATGGAAATATTTTGCTGCCCTGTAAGTACAGGCAGATGTTAAGGGAAGTGCCGAGCAACGTGTCGACATGTGTTTTTTTCAAATTCACTGAGGCAGCTCAGAGTCGCATGACTAAAACACGGCTGTTTATCATTTCATAGAACTTTATTTGAAACCCAATTTTTTTCCCCTAAACTGTATTTCAGTTGGTATTATTGCCACAAAAATATGCTGAAAAATGACAACATTAGTGTTCACAACAACATCACATCATTATAAAAAACCTTTAAATTAGCAGTTAAAAGTGAATACTAGTCCTATGCGGTTTGAACTTTGGCCTGATTTTGTTGTATCAGACAGCAGATACTGGCATGGTCCATAAGAGAACAAGGGTGCTGTAAGTGACTGACACATGTGGTTATGGATGCACTACGATATTGTAGGCACACCCATAGGTCATGTGTGCTGTTATTTGAACGCAGCCTAGGTGCTTGGTTTTATACATATTTTAAGTGATTGCAACACCTGAACTCAGTGATTTGGATGGGTGTGTGAATACTTTTGGCAATGTAGTGTATTTTAATTCCTTATTATTGTTGTCTTTCAAATCGTAAAATCCTATCAAGCATTAAAGTTTTTGTCTTCCATCGTGCTCACCTCTTGAGTCTTTCTGGTACACCTTAAATTCTAGGTATTTACTAGGCAAGTGTGTAAAAAGTAGGACATAATTCATTCAGGTATCATAGTAGGTATCATCAGGGATTGGTCTTCCAGGCTTAAACCCTGAATGCAGTGAAGAGAGATGCTACACCAGACGTAGCCAAAAGTGCTTTTTACTGAAAGCAGATTAAAAAGGAGCTGAAGTCATAAATGTTTACCACAGCTAAAGTAGCTGGAAGTTAATGATTAAGGTTTAATGTTTATGGCATTTAGCTGACGCTCTTATCCAGAGCGACTTACAAATTGATAATTTTACACAGGTAGGCCAAGGCGGTGTTAGGAGTCTTGCCCAAGGACTCTTATTGGTGTAGTGTAGGGTGTTTGCCCAGGTGGGGATTGAACCCCAGTCTACAGTGTAGAAGGTCTAACACTTTACTATAGGGTGCTGTTTATAAGGCTAAATGATGCCTTAAGCTTTTCTTGACAACTGACACAATCCTACATAACTGTTTATAAATGCTTTTTCTTATTAGTAGTTGCTATTATGATTACTTTTGATTATTATAAAGCAGCCTTGATGACAGACGGCACTTATTGGAATAAGCGTTTATAAACATTTATGTAGAATTGTCATGACAAGCTTATGTAGGTGTCATAGCATTATGAACAGTCCCTTACAGAAAAGTGTTACCCAATAAAGCAAACGAGCTGAATTGCTCTCTTCCTGATGAAACCAAACTGGTGTTGTGGCAGTCTCTGAAGCTTTAAAGTTCCCCTTCTCATGCACGCACCTCATGCAGACATATGGATGTGTTTCTTGTTGTTTCTTTCATAACTAACTGTTAACCTTGAATTTTCAAACTGAAGGTATATTTTTACAATTAGAAACCAAATTCACGAATGCAATGTAGAGTCTATATCCCTGCATGATGTGTGTCCATGCAAATGTGATTTAGGTTCAGTCAGAGAATCAGAATCCAGAAGTAATTTTTGGACACTAAACATGTCTTGTCAGATTGACATCTGTAGTAAGTGGAAAATTCACTGAACTATTCCTTTGGAAACTGGAACTCTCTCAGATTTGTGCATTCCTGGTTTAGGGAATACTTCTTTTTGAGCATTATTGTTTGAAAGTTGAAAAAGCATCAAGATGCATCAATCTGATGGTGCCTAAGCAACTGCATCTTTTTTGGAATGATTGTAATTGCTAATAAAAATTTGGTACAGTCAGTAATTCAATATATTGAGTTAATACATAATATTAACGTACAAATGTATATATATATACATTTTTTTCCAAATAATTCAGATTTTTTGGCAAAAAGCTGAATGGATTCAAATCATGGTGAAACCTGAGATTCCATGCTTAACTTTCTACTACAAAGTCATATGCATAATCCTTTATCAGCATGTGGTAATCCCAGTGGTGCACTTCAGAGAAACGTGAATTCCACACTTTGATGGAGGTCTGTGCAGTTTCTGTTAGTTTATGAAGGTGTTTGAAGGTTCAGATAAGAATGAACAGATACCAGCTGACAGCAGCTTTGTGTTTTTCATCTGCTTATCAATGCAGCTACATTTCTTCTTCTGTGAACTTGTAAAGAGGCATGCTATGTCATGTCAGAGTTTTGCAACTATATTGTTCTTGTGTTTTCTTGCATCAGTGATGTCTCACTACAATACCCAGCATGCATTATGCAAAAACATTGCACAGTCCCTAATAGAGGTCAGTGGTCACTAATAGGCGGACCATGGACTGAGTCCGGACCCAGATATTATACTATGCGAACCTGGACCTATACTCAATAAACTATGGAGAATTCGACTGGGTGGTCCTATCTTAATTGGCATAGCTTTTCTAGGCATTATGGTACCAATTTAACATCCCAGGAATTTCACAGACCAATCATATCTGTGCATTTCGATGAGCACTGAGACTCAAGTGAGTGGTGCACACACAGAGGAGGCGAGACACAGCAGTCAGAGAAGAAAGTGAGCCAGATTATTTTACATGGCATGCTCCAAAAACAGAAAACTGAAAATAATTGTTGTTGAAATATCACTGAAATGTACTTTATTTGATTTGACATTCAGTTGTTGACTGTACAAGATATCGATACACCTACTTATAACTAGTAGGCTACTTCAGTTACAGTATGTGGCACTAAATCATGATAAAAACCTATATATTATGATGTTCCGGGCCTTTAATTTCCTTTAACTGGACCTAATTAAATTTTAATTAAATACCCCTGATCTAAAATGTTCAATAAATCCTGACTGCTAGCCACTAACGTAGAGGACAATACATTTGTGGTGCTAGCTAGCATTCAGCACTAACCTCAATTGGTCAACAGCCTACCCCCAAGTGTCCAAAGTATCTATAGTCTTTCAAAATCTACTTTTATTTTCAAGGCACATCATCAGAAGGTTATTTTCCTAATCTTTAAATCAGGAAAATGTCATTAAGACACTACTGCAGCACTGCTTTTATACATTATATATATATATATATATATATATATATATATATATATATATATATAGTGCTGTGCAAAAGATTTTAAACAATTTACCTCAGCAGTGAGTTTATCACAATATACATTAGAATAAAGTCATATTCATAATTCATCCATCCATCCATCCATCCATCCATCATCTTCCGCTTCTCCGGGGTTCGGGTCGCGGGGGCAGCATCCTGAGCAATGAAGCCCAGACCTCCCTTTCCCCAGCCACTTCCACTAGCTCCCTGGGAGGGATTCCGAGGCGCTCCCAGGCCAGCTGGGCGATATAGTCACGTCAGCGTGTCCTGGGTCTTCCCCGGGGTCTCCTCCCCGGTGGACTTGCTTGTGACACCTCCCAAGGGAGGCGTCCAGGAGGCATCCTAACAAGATGCCCGAACCACCTCAACTGGCTCCTCTCGACGTGAAGAAGCAGCGGCTCTACTCCGAGTCCCTCCCGGATGACCGAACTTCTCACCCTATCTCTAAGGGAGAGTCCAGCCACCCTGCGGAGGAAACTCATTTCGGCTGCTTGTATTCGCGATCTCGTTCTTTCGCTCATTACCCAAAGCTCATGACCATAGGTGAGGGTGGGAACGTAGATCAACCAGTAAATCGAGAGCCTTGCCTTATGGCTCAGCTCTTTCTTTACCACAACAGACCGGTAAAGAGCCCGCATCACTGCTGACCCAGCACCAATCCGCCTGTCAATCTCCTGCTCCCTTGTACCATCACTCGTGAACAAGACCCCGAGATACTTAAACTCCTCCACTTGAGGCAAGAGCTCATCCCCGACCCAGAGAGGGCTCTCCACCCTTTCCCGCGTGAGAACCATGGCCTCGGATTTGGAGGTACTGATCCTCATCCCATCCGCTTCACACTCGGCTGCAAACCGATCCAGTGAAAGCTGAAGTTCACGGCCTGATGTCCCCAGTAGGACCACATCATCTGCAAACAGCAGAGATGTGACCCTGAGGTCACCAAACCGGACACCCTCCATACCCTGACTGCGCCTAGAAATTCTATCCATAAAAATTATGAATAGAATCGGTGACAAAGGGCAGCCCTGACGGAGTCCAACTCTCACTGGGAAAAAGTCTGACTTACTGCCGGCCATGCGAACCAAACTCCTGCTTTGTTTGTACAGGGCCTGAATGGCTCGTAGCAAAGAGCCATGTACCCCGTACTCCCGAAGCACCTCCCACAGAATACCCCGGGGAACACAGTCGAATGCCTTCTCCAAATCCACAAAGCACATTTGGACTGGTTGGGCAAACTCCCATGAACCCTCCAGAATCCTGGAGAGGGTAAAGAGTTGGTCCAGTGTTCCACGACCAGGGCGGAACCCGCACTGCTCCTCCTGAATCCGAGGTTCGACTATAAGCCGGACTCTCTTCTCCAGTACCCTTGCATAGACCTTACCAGGGAGGCTGAGGAGTGTGATTCCCCTGTAGTTGGAACACACCCTCCGGTCCCCCTTTTTATAAAGAGGCACCACCACCCCAGTCTGCCAATCCAGTGGCACCGCCCCCGATGTCCACGCAATGTTGAAAAGGCGTGTCAGCCAAGACAGCCCCACAACATCCAGAGCCTTGAGGAACTCGGGATGGATCTCATTCACCCCTGGAGCCCTGCCGCCAAGGAACTTTTTAACTACCATAGCGACTTCGGCCTCAGTAATGGACAAGCCTAATCCCGTGTCCCCAGACGCTGCCTCCTCACTGGAGAACGTGTTGGTGGGATTGAGAAGGTCCTCAAAATATTCCTTCCACCGCCCAATGACGTCTTCAGTCGAAGTCAGCAGCACACCATCTCCACTATATACAGTGCTAGTGGCACACTGCTTTCCCCTTCTGAGTCGCCTGACGGTTTGCCAGAATCTTTTCGGAGCCGACTTAAAGTCACTTTCCAAGGCCTCACCGAACTCTTCCCACACCCGGGTTTTTGCCTTGGCAACGACTGAAGCTGCAGATCGCTTGGCCTGTCGATACCTGCCAGCTGCCTCTGGTGTCCTACAGGCCAACCATGTCCGGTAGGACTCCTTCTTCAGCCTCTCCATGGATCACCACCTTATCGTGGTGGAGAGGTTTGTGTGCTTGAAGGACCCTAGGAGCTATGTTGTCTGGAGCAAAAGCTCCTGGTAGGGTCTCCCATGGCAAACTGGTCCTAGGTGACAGGCCAGACAAAGTGTGATCCATAACCACCCCTATGAGGACAACAAAGCAGGACTTGTGTACCCTGCCCGGATCAGGGTTACCGGGGCCCCACCCTGGAGCCAGGCCTGGGGGAGGGGCTCGCCAGCGAGCGTCTGGTGGCCGGGCATTCACTCATGGTGCCCGGCCGGGCCCAGCCCGAAGGAGCTACATGAGTCCCCCCTCCCATCGACCCACCACCGATGGGAGGGGCAGTAGTAGGGGTGCGGTGCATTGTGGATCGGGCAGTGTCCGAAGGCGTGGGCCTTGGCGTTCTGATCCTCGGTTGCTGAAACTGGCTTTTGGAACTTGGAACGTTACCTCACTGGTGGGGAAGGAGCCTGAGTTGGTGCGCGAGGTTGAGAGATACCGGCTAGATATAGTCGGGCTCACCTCAACACACAGCTTGGGCTCTGGGTCTGTATGTTGGGGTGTTCCCCGGTGGACGAGAGGGTAGCTTCCCTACGCCTTCGGGTTGGAGAACGGGTCCTGACTGCTGTCTGTGCTTATGCACCGAACAGCAGTTCAGAGTACCCAGCCTTCTTAGAGTCCTTGGAAGGGGTGCTTGAAAGTGCTCCTCCTGGAGACTCTATTGTCCTACTGGGGGACTTCAACGCTCACGTGGGCAATGACAGTAAGACCTGGAGGGGTGTGATTGGGAGGAATGGCCTCTCTGATCTGAACCCGAGTGGTGTTCAGTTTTTGGACTTCTGTGCAAACCACAGTTTATCCATAACGAACACCATGTTTGTACACAAGGATGTCCATAAGTGCACATGGCACCAGGACACCCTAGGCCGCAGTTCAATGATTGACTTTGTTGTCGTGTCAGCGGACTTGCGGCCATGTGTACTGGACACTCGGGTAAAGAGAGGAGCTGAGCTGTCAACTGATCACCACCTGGTGGTAAGTTGGATCAGGTGGTGGGGGAAGATGCCAGTCAGACCAGGCAAACCCAAACGTATAGTGAGGGTTTGCTGGGAACGTCTGGCAGAAGAACCTGTCAGATTGATCTTCAACTCACACCTCCGTCAGAACTTTGACCAGATATCGGGGGAGGTGGGGGACATTGACTCAGAATGGGCCATGTTCCGCTCCTCCATTGTTGAAGCGGCTGACTGTAGCTGTGGTCGCAAGGTAGTTGGTGCCTGTCGGGGCGGTAATCCTCGAACCCGGTGGTGGACACCCCAGGTGAGAGATTCATAATTCAATTAAACATAAAAAAAAAAAAAGTAACAAGAATTTCTTGGGTTCATATTTTTCATTGACACCTTCACAGCCGCCACAGAGACTTGTTAATATCATCAATTACATCATGAGCACAATTTAATGAAGCACTGATTGGTCAAACCAGGAGTTGCTCTTTAACTACATATAATACTGGACTTCCTCGAGGAGAGGTATGAAAATGGTTAAACAAACACATGAATATCCAGAAAATAACTATTTATTATATATATATATATATATATATATATATATATATATATATATATATATATAATGAATAATCTATACATTTTGTGTATTCAAATATTAACACGTTACTCAGCAAATAAACACATACTACACAAATAAATAGATTTTGAAAATGTGTTTTGGGTACCTAAGACTACATATATTCTTTTACACTTAAATTAGTTTGAATTAATCTGATCTATTTTTAATTGTTGTTTGGGTGAACACACTGTTGTTAGTAACGCTACTTAATTTTTTGTTGTGCTCTGGGCAACGACAATAACGTAATTGAATCTAATCTGCTTTAAGAGGCTAGCAGGCATGTTTATCACAGATGTAGCATCAGTTAAATATTTCATTTTGGCTGGAATGCACCTTCAGAAAAGCTTTTGGAACACAATTTCAAACCTCAAACTTATCCAGTTTGCCCAAACCCCACTTCATTTGCTGTTTTATTGCCACAAAAAAATTTCCGTCATTAGTGGTTGCAGCAACAACAGCTCTCAGGGAAAAAACACTTATATAATCCTCAAGGAGGCAGATAGTTTGTGGAATGCTAGACAGATGAAAGGAAAAAAACAACAGGAGATATGAGAATATGGTGTCTTTCATTATATTTTGCCTGCTTCTCAACATAGACATTGGAATGCTCATGTGAGATATTTTAGACACATGCCATGGAAGCCAGGCTCTGTCATGTTCCTGTGAAGATATATACTTATCTTCCTGGGGCCTCAATAACTAGATAGAGTTCTCCTACTTCAATGACTTGGAGGTGTGTAGTAACCTTATCAGGAGCAAGAATGAAGTGGAGCAATCTCCTACAGGCTTGCAAAGACAGCGATACTGTGATGACAATACCTCCATTCATGACAGCCATGTCAGTGCCACAAACAAACCGACATACGGCTCACCAGCAGGGTTAGTTTTCCATGTAGTACTACATGTTTAGAATGTTGCTTTAGACAAATCTACCTAGTAAGCAATGTAAATTGATCCTAGTCCATTACTACATTTGCTCTCATTTAAGTCCACATTGTCCAGTTGCAAGGGAGAAGACAAACATATGTTTCCTCCAAGCCATGTGAAGCGCTACTACTTTTCAAACAACCACTTGACAGCTCAACATGCTTGGATGAGAACAATAACTGCCAATTCTGTCACATCAGCTAACAGACACCAGTGTTGGCTAGCATCACACTGAATGATGTGGGGAAAGTTAGCATCATTCTCACCTTGAGAGGCCAAGGCTAAGTATGCTCTCTTGGACTCCTGTGGCACCATCTTCCAAAAGGAGCCCACAATAAATTACCACATTCTAATGCTAAGTTCACATGTTTGTGGTAAATGAACAATGAAAAAATTTTCATTGTTTGTAATATTCATAGAACATTTCATCAAGAGTTCCGTTTTCTTAAATTTTGCTGTTGAGCGCAGCAGTGAAATAAAACAGATGTTGATTTTTTTTTCTTTCTGAAGAGAAGACCTAATGTGGTAGATTAACTATCAACATAATTGCAAAGTGACAGCGGAATCAACCAATCACATTTTGATGTCTAATACGTGGGACCACATTTGTCTGACTGACTCCCCTGACTGTGAATACGTGAGCTGCTTAATCAGTAGCCTCTCTACTAAAGGAGTCATAATAACACAAAAATGGTAATATGTCTGGTTAAAGCTTCAAATAAAACATGGAATGTAATTTAGAAGTCTGTCTTCCATCCTACTTTAAAAGGTGCAGCACTTTCTGGTGCCTACACATTTTCTGTCCTGCCGAACATTTGAATAAGAAGCTACTTTCAGCCTCATCAGAAAGTGTATGCAAATCACTGTTAAGCTACTGCTGACAAACTATTAGAATCCTATAAGGATGCTAGTAGAAGCATTATTGATGAGGTGTTTTGTTTCACCACTGCAAAATATTATATCCATCCATCCATTTTCTAAGCCGCTTCTCCCTCAGGGTCATGGGGGGGTGCTGGAGCCTAAATCCAGCAGTCATTGGGCGGAAGGCAGGATACTCCCTGGACAGGTCGCCAGTCCATCGCAGGGCAGCAAAATGTTATATGATAAAGGAACTTAAGGCACAAAAGCCATTTGTTGAAGTATTCACAATTTACAGTAGAATTTAATTGATGTGTGCAGTCCATGGGTATATCAAGTGGTGGACGAAGTACACAAATCATGTACTTGAGTTAAAGTAGAGATATTCAAGGTAAAATATTACTCTAGTAAAAGTAGAAGTTCCTTCCTTTAGACCTCCACTTGAGTAAAAGTACTTCATTCAAATTCCAAACCTTCAAATGCACTTAAGCATCAAAAGGAAAAGTACTAAAAGATGAATTATGTCTCTAATGTCCTGTTATCATTTTTGTAAGAGGACTCTTCATCATTATCATCAGTTTATTTATATAGTGCCTTTCCCATGTTCAAGGATGCTTTACAATCAAAGAACATCAACATATTAAACAACAACACATTAAACAAAAGGATAATACAGGTAAACATTCCAGTATACATGGAACAATGATAACACAGTGAAAACAGACAAGTCTTTAACAGAGATCTGAATGAAGACAGAGAGGTTGCATCCCGAGTAGAGTGTGGGAGAGTATTCCATAACATGGGAGCTACTACATCAAATGATCGACCACCCATAAAAGTCCATTTAAATCTAGCAACAGAAAGAAGGCCTAGATTTTGCGATCTCAAAGTACGGGATGGGACCTATAGATGAAGAAGCTCTGCCAAATATTGAGGAGCCAGATTGTGCAGAACTTTGCATGCAGGAGAACTTGGTACTGAAAATGGAATGTAATGGACAACCAGTGAAGACTCTGAAGATCAGGGGTGAAGCGGCCATTCTTTTTTGAAAAGGTGACGATCATAGCAACGGCATTTTGAACATACTGTAACTCAGTGAGTGCTTCGACAGGGAAGCCAGAAAAGAGAACACCACAGTAGTCCAGTCGTGATGTCACTAATGCATGCACAAGCGTTTCTACATCATCTTGACTGAGAAATGTTTGGAGGCGAAAAATGCAAAAATGGAAAAATGCTGTCTTAACGGAATTGATGTGTATGTCAAAAGAGAGTGTAGGGTCAAAGATAACTCTGAGCTTGTGGACATGGGGAGAAGGTGTTACTATAATCCCATCGATATTGATGCCAAGGACAGATGAGCTAGATATCTGTGACTTTGAGCCAATTAAAAGCAACTCAGTTTTGCTAGCATTCAGTTTTAAAAAATTTCAAACTCATCCATGACTTTATGTCATGGATACAGTGGTGGTGTTCTTTGGACAGGGCTAATGCTAACATAGATCTGAGTGTCGTCTGCGTAACAATGAAAACTTAAACTATGAAGGCGTATTATTTGCCCAAGTGGCAGCATGTAAACAGTGAAGAGCAATGGACCTAAAACTGAGCCCTGTGGAACACCCTTAGTCACAGATACCATAGAAGATTTATTATTCTGAATAGCTACATATTGATGTCTGTCACTGAGATATGAGGAAAGCCAGGAACCAGTAATACCAATGCTGCGCATGTGAGAGAGTAATAGATCATGAGATATGGTATCGAAGGCGGAGCTGAGATCAAGAAGAATCAACATACTAAGAGCTCCTGAATCAGCTACACATAGAAGATCATTAGTAATTCTAAGAAGTGCGGTCTCTGTACTATGCAAGGGACGGAGTTTTAAAAAGTTTTTAAAAAATTGCTTTAAAGGTTCCCAAACGAGTTTCCTTTACTATATTGATCTGCAGGTCTCTGTTCATAAACATAAACTAGGAAAAACAAATTTACTATAAAATTAAAATGTTTGTATAAATTCAGAAAAAGGACGCGTCAGTCGTGACTGCATATGTGCATATATTTCTATATTGTGGTCTATTTACACAAAGTTAGGTTAGTTCCATCATTTATGTTGAACAGACACACCCAAAATTTTACAAGGCTGCACTGACATTGAACCGTTGAACTGGGTCAGTATGACCAACAGGTCAAAACAATCTCAAAACAAAGTGACCTCTGTGCCCTGATTGGTGTTCTTGCTTTACACTTCTTTCATTTTGACATTTTACATTTTTATACACACAGAAACCAAAAGGAACGACAGATTTCTCAAAGTGTAGTAGAGTAAAAAGGCAGATATTTGACTTTGAAATGCAATGGAGTGAAAGTAAAAAGTCGCCCAAAATGGAAAGATATGGAAGTACAGATACGAAAAAAGTGCTTAAGTACAGTAATGAATTACATTTACTTTATTACTGTCCACAACTAATATAAAGCATTTAACAATGGGTTTGAATCATTCATGGCTAAATCATTCAGATTTTAGAACTGGAACTAGACATTTTATAAAATTTTAATAATTTTTCACTAAGCATTCGGCTGGTTGCAAAGCAACATATGGAATTTCAAATATGTGTATATGGAATGTTTTAGAGCTGCTTGGAACATGTTTCAGCCAAATGGATTTTCGAACCTGTACCTTTTATATAATATATATGTTTGTACACTTGACCACCACTGAAAGACCCAGAGAATGATTATGACTTATAACCACTATAGAAACACACCTCATCCCCCACAAGAATCTGGACAATTATGGCTGCCTTTACAGCTGAGCTTCCTTGTAAAATCTTTACTTTGGCTGTCAATGCTAAGCTACGTAATTTTAACGGAAAAGAAATGAAACATCATACGAAGGAGTGTTGGTTTAGTTTGGAAGGAAAACAGCTCTGCAAAACAGCTTTTCCAGCTAACTGACCACCCGCACGATCCCAAGGAGATGAGCTAGGCGTGGCACAGCCTGGGTCATAGAAGCACAGCGGTCTTTTGAAGTGTGGGGTCTGGTTTATTTGTTTGTCAGGGGAGGCCTGAATGTTCTCAAAGACATTTGTTTGCTAAGAACTTGGCTTTTTGGTGAAAATAGCTTTGTTTTAGCTTCTTGTCAGCATCAGACTGTGAAGGCAGGAATAACATAGTTAAATGTTCTACTACAGTATAAGCGGGAGCAAAATAAAGTGTTGGGCTTGAGGCATTTGAAAAAGTATCTGTGAAAAATAAATATCACTCCAAGTTTCAGATCTGGAGGCAAGGCAGGGGTAAGGAATTCTGTCAGGAAACAGAGAAATAAAAGCATCACTTTCAAAACAACTCTATTTGAAGAGATTCATGCATTTCTCAGCCAACATGGTGGAAAAAGAAACCAAGGCCAAATAAATGGAGTGTTTTTGCTCTGTTTACTGACCTGTGAGAGCTTGTTTTCTATGCTGAGTTGAACTCAGGAAACAGGAGTCATTAAGAATAGGGCCCACCTCAAGTCATCTCTGGGCCAACCTGTCTATTCTAGCATTTCCTTCGCTGACCATGGTCACTGGAGCATGTAGGTCACATTCAGGACACTTAATATGGCCAGATAACGTGACATGAACCCTATAGCCTGTGACTAATAGACCAGACGGTCCAGCTAAAGATTGACATGGACAATAATGGGTGTTCTCTGATTATTTATCAGCCATCCACAACCACCACAAGATCATATAGCTCAGGCATGTTATGGCAATTCTTATCAAAATGCCATGTAATAAGTGATAATTATACTGGATGTATTCATTCAAAACATATCAACTTTCCTTATATTGTTAAAGTGTTAATTCTGTGAAAAAAAAAATTACACAATCCCCCAAATGCAGGGATTAAAATGGGCTGGTACTGTCATCTGATAGAACATAAATTGGTTCTCATAAAATCTTAGAGAAATCCATGCCAAAAACCATGGTGAATTCACCTTAGAGGTCAACATGGGTGTGAAATAGAATCCTGAACCCAACTCTGAATACCCTGACTCAATGAGGCCTGAATGGTACTGCTAAATTTGAGACCTAAACCTGCTAGGCTAGGATATTCAAATTTGAAGCTAACTTCTGCTCTAACAGAGACTGGTTGTCATAGATTTAGTTTTACAGTACTTTGTTTGGTTACTAAGGGCATGAGTTGCTGATATAAACTGGTATTATACACATCTATAATACATAACAGCATTTAATGTGGAATTCCTGATCGTTGCTGGCAGAGAACATCAATCCTCCTTTTATAAACTGATAATAAACACTTATAAACTCTACTCTCTACTGCTACTACGTTAAAGAATACATACGCACTTCAGGTAAACTTATCAAGCAAACTGGAAATCAATGCACAACATACTGCATCTGTGGTATGATTGCTGTGGTGTGACTGATTAGTGCTTAACTTCAGTCTTCGTTTCTCTCAAACTCCGGAGCTATTCTGAGTGCGGGAATACTGGAAGACCGCACAAGTAAAAAGACATGCAAAATTTCCAAATCTGCTACACACCAAAAAATTATTCCTTAAAAAAGACCACGGTGATGTTGTATGTGAAAGAAACATTCCAAACCCAGCCCAGAACGTGGTGTTTTACCAGGCCTCAATGTATCATTCTAATGATACTTGTATCATTCTACCAAGTACATACTGAATCCATCCTTCTGTTTCAGGATCAATTGAGATGCTGAATAAATGTGTTAATAATGCCTCAACCTTTAAGTATTGACTCAGGTCAACAGTGTCATATGCGGCATCAAAGGACGTTACACATAAAAGAATGAACATCTTGGGAATGCAGCATGCTATAGACACTCATTTTTCCCGGAAGAGTAGCATTTTGCCATTTCATTGAGGGCTCTATTGCAACTGAATCCCTTTCAGGAGCTTCGTAATCCAGCCTTGAACTGTACTTGCCTGTTTGGAGACTTTGTATAACATGTGCTTTGTGATTATTTATCTGCTTCTTTGCCTTGAAAACTGTTATTGTTATTGCTTGCCAGAACAGTGCTGCCCTTTCAGGTTTAAAACACTACAGAACAGGTCTGAGTTTGGCTTTCTGTCACTCCAACAGTAAACTTTATCTCTCCAATGTAAGTTTTTATTGTTTACACAATAAAAGTTGGTCGACCTGTACTGGGGTGTTTAGATCTGGTGTTCAGACTACTAGCTAAGCGATCTAGGAGAAAGGAGCAGGCTAGCATTAGCATAGTAATTAAGCTACAGATGCAAAAACCACAGAGCAGGTTTAACCTTGACTTTCTGTTTCTCTAGCATCACTCTAGCCACTCGAGTTCAATTCTTCAGATCTGAGTCATTATCATCTAAACTTGCATAAGTAAAAATTTTGCTAGTCAGAATGGAACCTGTTCTGTGGTGAGCAGAGCTGGGACCATGCTAGATAAGCTAATGCTAACAAGCTACTCTGTCCTGGTTAGCAATTTAGCAATTGAAGCTTTTGACACTTGTTGAATGATGAATTTAAAATCATACACTTTTTTGGGGGACGGTGCAAGTGAACTAAACTTATTTGATTGATTTTCTATTTTGAAATGACGTGTGTTTTGTGCCATCATACCGACATACTGTAAATCTTGAACCAATCAGTAACAGTCATGATGTCACAGTTCTGTGGCTCTGGAGAAATTTAGCTAACTGTGTTGGGGAAACCACGCGGAGCCTGATTTTTAAGCGTTCCATGTTATTGTGAAAAGGCCACAGGAATAATTGTTCGGCCCTGCGATGGAAAATAGGCTTTGGAGTTCAGGCCTGATTAAAGCTCTGCATGCTATGGGTAGACTGAGAACATTCACAGTAAAATAGATAAACCTCAGTTCCAAAAGTAAAACAGCTGCTCCAGTTTAATATCCCTCTGAATCTGGAGGTCTATTGGTTGATTTTTTTTTTAGATCTAGTATGTTTCCAAGGCATGTCTTCCAAAATTATGGCTGGTTCCATTAAAGAATGTGAGATGCTGCAGATAACCATGTCTATAAAGTGTACCGAATAAAGTTGCCAGGAAGCATTCTCTGAGCGCATGTGTACTTGTGTGCGTGTTTCACTAGCCGCCCATCTCTCACCCCAGTGGAAAAACTTTTGCTAGCAGGGCCGAGTGTAATCCCGCAGCCCGTAAACAGCCTCGTTAGCCTAATTTTTTACAAGCTCCATTAAACAATAAGCACTCTCTTCCTGTGCCTGGGCGCTAAATATACACGCCGCCTCCCAAACGGGCTCAGTACTGGCTGTGTTTTTACAGCGACACAGAAAAGACACCACAGGGACCAACCACCGATGTAATACTTGAATCGTAATCGTGGAAATGCAGTTCCTCCCCTTAAAACGCTAATTGCTCTTCCCGATAGCGTTCATATAATGTTTTTAGTGCTGTTACCACAACCAAAGGCACGGGCTTTGGCAGGGGCTATTGTGTACACTCTACAGAGCAGTGGAGGAGGAAACGTGATGCTATTGTTGACAGGAAAATTTCAATAGGGCTCCATCATGGCATAAAAGGATTACCCAGTTCCTTGGTTGATGTTCATGACAAGTGCTGGCAAGTAACTCTACTATGTGTGATAGTTTGTGAGATAGTTGGGTAGGCACACTACATGCCCAAAAGTATCCAGACACTACTCCTACTTGAATGGCGTATTCTGGTGCAGCTGCCGACTCAGCAGTTTAGGTAAGTGGCTCCCGTTATCATGTTTTACACTGTGTGTATGTTGTTAACTGGCTTATTTGTGGCATACCGGTGAAACGAGAACTTTCCTAGCAGCATGCCACTCCCTACCACTGCCTTCTCACAACACAGTGGCATTGCAGATTTTGCCATGAGCATCTTAACTTAACTGTCGCCTTAACTATTTGGCACTGCAGTGGAAAAGAGGCTAAATCCAGCCTGAAAACTTTCTTCCTGAGCTACGATTGCATCTGAACTCCCCCAGAATCAAACTCCATGAGCACGTTTTGACTTTAAAACTGACTCAAACTCAACAAAGTTCTGTGTAGAACTGATTTACTAAAATTATGACATAGTAAAATAGTACAATATAATTGCAGAAATAAACTGCTGTCAGAAAAAAAATCTCCAAAATAAGATAAAAAACAACTTTACTTTTAATTTAAATCAATGGAACCACACTTTCCAAGTCATTTTGGGCCATTTCTTTTAGTTCATTCATCATGAAATGTACACTCTATGTAAAGGGCAACTGACACCTTTAAACTGAAAAATGACATTGGAGATACAAGTTCTAGTTCCGACAGCCACGAATAACAATTATTAGATCGTGGATACAAAAAAAAAAAAACTTCAGATCTGACACAAATTCACAGATGTTTCTATCCATCTTTCCACTGTGAGAAGACAAATCAAAACTATGAGTCTGAAAGGATGTGTGTCTGACAAAAAGCCTTCACTGAGAAAGGGAAAGATGAAAATTTGCTAAAATGCCAAAACTGGACATCAGAGATGTGGAGTAAGGTTTTATGAACAGATGAGGTTACACCTGGAATTACATGAATCATAAAAGATGCACTTCTAAGGCTATGTTTACACAGCAGATCAAAGTGGCCCAAATCTGATCTTTTTCTTCATATGTGACACAGATCTGTCATCTGTGTAGCAGTGTGAACAGGAAAAAAACAAACGTGGTACGACAATCCAACTCCACATTCATCGTAATTTAGTGCTGCTGAGACCTCATAAACATTTAGGCTGATGTTTCTGTACCAAAAAATCAGAAGGCACTTATTACAACCATTTTTCCTGCAGCATCAAGGAAAAGTCTGAAAGCAAAGTTTAAAGAATCCGAGGACACGACCCAAAAAACCTGACCATGGCTGAATAGTGTGCCTTTTTTATGGCGAACTGGAACACATTCTGGGTGATGAACCCAGCTGTCAGTCTATGAAGCTTCGTGATTGCTTCTGTGATGCTGGTAAAGATGAAAATGAAAGCTCCAGGAGCGACATAGTCATACTTGATGACCTCTTGATGATCCACATGAAGCAGCATGAAGCATTGTTCTTTCGTGCGTGTGGGTCAGTTTGGGGGCGTGATCTGTTCAGAGTGATGTCACATACAGATCATATTTAAAAGATAATGTGAACAGCCAAACAAACAAAAAAATATTTTGTGAGAAAAACATATTGGGGCCATTTTTTCCTGTTGGTAGCCTAAGACTGAACTTGAAAAAGTTACATATTTATGTATTTATTACTATACTTTTTACAATATTATATTCAGCTCCTGAAGCTTTTGTTTAATTGTCTGTTACATGTTTTCTGTTTTCCTCTGATGCCAAACGATTTGTTTTTAATGTCTATTTTGACTGGAAGTAAATGACGATCGCTGCCTGCTGCACAGTACTGTATACCTAACTCAGAAACTTTTTTTTTCATTGTCTTGTGTCAATGTCCCCATGACAAAAAAGCCATGTTTTCCTATTTGTTCCCTACAATAAAGTATAGTTCATAATATAATATGAAAAGCATTACATTATCAGCTTACAATATTAAATGCACTGCTGATTAAAAGTTTCGAATCAGTGTTTTTATAATATATGTATTCAGATAAATGTATAAAATTAATTCAGTATGCTAGTCCTGTGCAATTCCATAGTTTCCAAAGGAATAACATGAAGCCAAGCTGTAATAAAAACTGAAGAAAAAGTTAGTTATGTCTAGAATCATGAATAGACAATTATTAACAGAACAAGTGATTATGAACTTTGGAAAGCGTAAGTGTAAATGAGCACTGGACAGTATTCCAGAATTCCTGCCACTGAACCGTGATCTGGTTCCAGACTGTGGGCTACTCAGACGTATCATCTCTTTCCGGTGTGCTGGGCGTGGATGGTCTGGCTGTGGTGAAGGCCAGTCTTCTCTTGGGTGGCACACTAATGAAATCATAAGGGTGCAAGGAGTGAGGGGAGTTATGTCTTCTAAGAAGGGAAAATGGCTCAGCTTTACACTTTCGGTTTGACGTGAAAGGCTATTTTAGTCTAGACAGCCTTCATGCGTTTCACAACCAGGTTTTGCAACCGCTTCTTTTTTGAAGTATGTTTCAAAATTTATGAAACATATTAAAAGGAATGTTCTTTTGCTGCATGTGTTTCACTCAGACATTGTATGGTGAAAGTTCACATACCAGAAGAATTTGCTTTTCGCTCACAGAGATTCTCATCTTGTCCCTTCCATTTAAAGGGAAATTCCACCAGTTTTTCCAAATTTCTGCATTATTTTGTCTTTGAGATGTAAACAAAGTCATTCACACTGGTTTGATGTAAAATGGGGCATTGTGGAGAAACCAACTGACTCAAATTGTTTTACATTTGTGTTTAAGGCTACGAACAAAACATAACTAAGAAAACCATCTCAGGCGTCAGGTGGAGCATTTCTTCATTACCTTTTTGCAGAAATTATTATTAAGTGGCTGTTATAGGCATTAAATGAATATCTGAATATCTGTTTTTTCTAATGGGTGGATGTCTATGTATCCTGGTCAAGAACTGTGAAAATATAGCTGTGACTTCTCGAGGCATTTTGATTGTTTTTGATGGTACTAGGTGTAGAGTATTTATGCATGTGTGTCACTGCTGTTCATCAGAAAGCCCAAAGTCAAAACCAATCTGTCAGTTTGCAGAGTCCTTAAGTTTTGACCCACTAAAGTTTTATTACACACTTCTATATCCTAAGAATAACCCAACCACTTTGCATTGGAGTTCCTGTAGTTATTGAGCAATAAGCCTGGGTATTTTTAAGGAGTTAAACCTCTGTGATCTGCAGTGTTGATGGCATATACAAGTCGAAATGCCCTTCTTGTGTTTTGTTGAATTAAAATTGACCAGTTCTGTTAAAAGTGCAGATTCTAACTTCATTAAATTTCTGTTCATTATGGATGTCAGGTTCTTGAGTACTTGGTCATTGGTTTGAGGTGTCAACATTTGAATACTGAAACCAGCGTTTGAATATTTGTTGCATTTCATCATGAGAAGATAAAATATACAGACTAACAATTCATTGAAACCCAGATGTGATTTTTTAACAGAACTTTAAAATGTGAAAGTTTTGCTCATACTTGCTCATATCTTACGTTAAGCTTTGCTACTCTGAAATATAAGTGTCGTATTGTGGGCACATTGCCAAGGGGGCATTGTTAAGGGTGTGACTGACCAGGCAGACATAGTGCAGCTTTATTTAACAGACTAGGTGAGGGGTTGGCTACGTGCAGCTCTATCATTGCCCTGTTGCAGCACCACAACAGAATTTGATTTTAGGTAGGAATAAAATAATTTTCCATTGCAGTAAAATAAAGGTCTACTCGTGGTTTTAACACAGTTTTAACAACAAATGATCTTAATGGAGTTGTAGAACTGCTAAATCACTGATCTTTCCTCTTTGAAGATCAGCACACCGAGTGCTGGTCACACAGCGATGAGACAACATTCTTAACTAACAAAGAGGCAAAAAAGAGAGAGATCTAAAATGAACATTGACAATTTGGAGATGAATGGAATTGTTTGCATTAATAATCATTCCAGCTGGTTTCCTGATATGTTTAATCTCCAACGAGAAACTGTCAAAAATCATGAAGCTGAAGTCTCGTTCAACAATTGTATTCTGGCGCCTCAGGCACCATTTAAGGTTCAATGGAAAATATTCAACAAAAGGTCTGGCAAATGACTTCAGCCTTGTAAAAACTCGAATGTTGAGTGACATTTTACAAGAAACTATTCCAGTTCTGCTGAAAAGTTTCCTTCCAGAGTAGAGTCTGTTTTTGTCATATATTTTTAGTCTACATTAGAACATTAGCACATTAGCACATACTGAAACATATTTACAGCCAAGCTGGTGAAATGTTATTTAAAAAAGTACACATAAAATGTTGCGATTCCCAAGGCCGTCTCATTTTTGTTGAAAGGACAAAATAGCTTATTTGGGTAGCTGGGCTGATGTTAATTCCAGAAACATCCTAATACTAACATACTGACAATATGCTAACTAATAACACACCTGTAGAAGGCTGACCAGCCTCCAACAGCATCCAGAGTTGTACTGGTCAGCTCTTGCTTTAGCTTATTTTTGTCTGACATCCGAACAAAATGAATACATGATGATAGAGAATGTAAATTAAACGTGAATGTAATTGATAGTATTAAACTACATAATTACTTGTGCATAATTGACTAATGTGAATGTAATAAAAACTTGTAAAGTTTAAACTGGTTTATGTGTGTGTGTGTGTGTGCACATGTGAGACAGTAGACAGACAACAGATGTCTGAGGACTGGCCTATGGCTCTGATTACCACTACTGCACAGCATCTGTCTGACCACACTGACCATACGCTGACCATCTGATAGGTCAGACATCCACTGTCAGCTGTGCTAAGAGTTGTGTGTGGCCATGAATTGTCCTTCTTTATGGGGACCTACTTTCTACAGCGTGAGGGAAAATATTTTGAGGCCTAATGTGGGAAAAAATGGTTTTGCATTAAAATGCAGATTATATAATTATATCCAGTGAAAACTGAGATCTCGTTTTTGTGAATGACATTAAAGGATGAACTGAATCTCTATATTTAGATCTCCATCTGTAATGTGTGGTGAATAACCGTGGCAATAATTCTAGATCTTTCTCAGTACTTAGAACTAAACAGAAACAAATAGAACGATTGACAAAAATACAAACGGCAGTGGATGAATTCCATGAGCATTACACAGAAATGATAGAATCTTTAAAAAAGCAGTTCCAGTTACTTTCATGTTTAAGAAGTGTTGGTATCCATGTTCCATTGACACCACTTCATTGATACTGTAGAACCACAAGGCTAATAATTTAATTAGCTATTTTTTCACATTTATCTCCCTGTAGTGTTAGTGTTGTATTCCTAATATTAATATTTTTCTCAGAATGTAACAATTGCTCATTAATTTCAATTCTAAGTAAGGTTGAGTTATCATGTTTTCTTATCTTTTCTAAGTACAGGGAAAAGGTGGGTTGTATTGTCTGTGGTAATCAAACACAAAGTTGTATGTAAAAGTTACAACATGTCTAGTCAAATTACTTTTTGCTGAATTTTGAAATATGTCAAAAAATATGTCACCACATCGTCTACAGGGAACAAACGTAGATAACATTTTCCATTTGTAGAGGTTAACATATTTGGGGAAACAATAAGCAAAAACACAAAAACCATGAGCCATAAATGTGCCATACGTTTTGCTCAGGTCATATTTAACAGAATATTTAAATGAACAGAAACAGTTTAAGAACAATGAGCCTCATTCCCAATAACATCTTTTCTTCTTTAATTTGTTCTTGAGAAAAGTCCTAAGAAAACGTCTACATCAGACTCATGACCGCAGAATTGTTGAAAACTGTGTAAGTGGGTTTTGAGAAATTTCTTCTTAAGAACGGTTGTTGAATGAGGCCTAATGTTTCTCAATGCATAATTGCAATGAATATAGAGATTTCACCATCGATAATCCATAACATTATTAAAAGTTTCAGAGAATCTGGAGAAATCCCTGTGTTTAAAGTGCCAAACTGAAAACCAATACCGAATATCCATGACCTCTGATCCTTCGGACAGCACTGCATTAAAAACTAACATGCTATTGTAATGAATATGACCACATGGGCCAGCATCTGTCATGTTATGGGGTGCCTTAGTGCCAGTGGCATGAGCAACATCTATAAAGGCATCATTAACACTGAGAGGTTCATCTGCCTTTTTTGATTATATGCTGCCATCTAGACAACATCTTTTTCAGGGAGCAAGTGTTTCAGAAAGGCAACACCAAGCCACATTTTGCACATGTTACAGCAACGTGGCTTCCATAGTAAGAGAGTGTAGGTGCTGGACTGGCCTACCTGCAGTCTAGACCCGTCTCTCATTGAAAACTTGTAGCGAACTATGAAGTGCAATAGAAATTCCACTTTCATAACTACAAAAAACTGATGTCCTCAGTTCCCAAACGGTGCTGAATGCTATTAAAAGTAAAAATGCTATTAAAAGTAACAGTTCCACTGTCCTAATATTTTTGGAACATCATACAAGCTTCAAATTTAAAATAAGAGTTTATATACAGGAAACAAAAAAAGTAAGTATTTGAAACAATATGTCTTCTCTTTGTACTGTTTTCAATTTACAGGTCAAAAGGATGTAAAAATCACTACTTTGTCTTTCCATTTGCATTTTACCTGCTGGTGCAACGTGGATTTGGATTTGTACATATGAAAAAAAGGTGTATACTTATAAACAAAGTTCTTAAAAAATAAAGGTCTACAAAATCCTTTTGTTTACATTGCTTTTAGCAAATTCTATAACAGTCTATCCTGAATTAAGCTCCCACCACCTGAGTCTACTGTAAAGTATACACACATGGTCTTGTAACACTTGAGTATGTGGACAGGATTGTATGTGTGTGCTTACAATAGATATGCATGAGCTGCACAATAAGAGCATGTGACTGTGGGGCCATATGGACGTGTGTATGTGTGAGTGAATGTTTGCTCCAGTTACAATATATTGTTACAGCTGCTCTCTCCTGTAATCCTGACTCAGCCATCAGGTGCTTTCCTCCCTCTTTTCCTTCCCTCTTTTTACTTTTTTTCCTTTTTTTCACACGGAGAGAAACAAAATCTCTAGTCCTGCTCTCTTGTAGCCTGGGGCAGACAGGTCTGCTTCAGTGGGTCGGGCATGCTTAGGGAGTGTGTATTGTAATGGCTGTGGTGGAGTTGATTGGCGGCGGTTGACTGATGATAGGCCCATGGAGTTCTTGGAGACTTAGCTGCGTTCCACAGGCTCGGTGTCTAGGTCCTCAATTAAAACTAGTTTTGTTTTTTGTGTGTGTGTGTGTGTGTGTGTGTGTGTGTGTGTGTGTGTGTGTGTGACCATGTATTTAGCTCTTTGTGGGGATCAAATATCCAAAGGGTGATCAAAAACATGAACATCTTGACATTATTTCTAATTTTTGCAGGTTACCATGAGCAATGCCCCATTAAAAAGTAATGCATTCATTTGAAAAAGTACTCCACTAAAATGAAGTGTCTTGCCTTGCAGACCAGTCAAACTGCGCTGTCAAAGTGCAAGTCCCCAGCTCACAGCCCAGGCAAATTCAGCTACCATCACAGTGCAACGTCGGTAGCTCACAGCCTGGTCAAACTTCACAAGTACAGTGAAAAGTGTACCTGCATCATGGCCCAGTCACATTCCACTACCATTGTGAAAACTGTCTCAGCTCACAGCCCAGTCAAACTCCAGTACCACAGTGAAAAGTCTCCCACCTCACAGCCTAGTCAAACTGCACTGCCATGGAGAAAATCATCCTGGGGCACAGCCTAATCAAACTCTACTGCTACTGCAGTGAAAATTGACCTTGCTTTGTGGCCTAGTCACACTCTAATACCATAGTGAAAACTGTCCCAGCTCACAGCCCAGTCAAGCGCCATTACTAAGGAGAAAAGTGTCCCACCCCATGACCAAGTCAAACTCCACTGCTATGATGAAACATATCAAAGTTAAACTCCTCTACTACAATGAAAATTGTTCTTGCATTGTGGCCTAGTCACACTCCACTACCATAGTGAAAACTGTCCCAGCTCACAGCCCACTCAAAATCCTGTACCACCGTGAAAAGTGTCTTGGCTCATGGCCTAGTTAACCTCTGCTACTGCAGTGAAAAATGTCCCTCTATCATGGCCTAGTAGCACTCCACTGCCAGTAAAAGAGTCTCCCTGCTTACAGCCTAATCAAACTACAGTACCATGGTGAAAAGTGCTCTGAATTACATTCCAATCAGGCTTGTGTCCTAGTGAGATTTTTCTATTGCAATGAAAACATTGGCCTAGTTCATGGCACTACGATAGTGGAAAAGTGTTCAGGCTCACACAGTCACACTGCGATACCCAGGTGATTTGTGGCCCAGTCAAACTCGGCTACTGCAATGCAAAGTTTATAATTTATGTGGCATGATAAATAACTTGATACAAGCTTTTATAAACCTTAATATAAGTGTGCAAAATTTCTCAAACAGGTGCTAGCAGAAGTTAGCATCATAGGTTTTTCCTCATTATTTGAGTGATATTTTGAGACTGAACAGTCTGCCACAGTTGGCCAGTTGTGTTAAAGTGCCATACAGCATGAAAAAACTGAGTTTATGGATATGTGCATTCATATACATGTACATGCATTATAAAATGTTATGCATACAACCAGGACTACATACCAGTATTTATACCAGTTTATTTTTTACTAATATAGGTTTTTGTAAGCCATTTAACAAAATGTAAATACGCTTATAATGCATTATGAATACAACATTCTCTCTCTCTCTCTCTCTCTCTCTCTCTCTCTCTCTACTCCCTTTACATTCCCATGAGGATGTGAAGGGACATATCAGGACATGTCAGTGTCTCTAGGTGTTTGTTTGAATGACAGGGAACACTGCATGTGAGGTTCATCAGCAGTTGCCTGGAGGGTTGGATGCTTTCTAATTAAAAGCCTGGAGTGCAAAATGCTGAGGTGGATTTGTTGCGCCAGTCATGCTTTATGTGTTTTCTTACAACCTCTGAGAGCAATTGGCCAGGGTGAGCACACGCGCACACACACACACACACACACACACACACACACACACACACACACACACTCAAGACAACAACAATAAATCACAATCACGTGCACATTCAGGAGTGCACTTTATAACACGCACCTGTGGAAACACACATCGAATAAACACCCGTAGCTAACCTTCACGCATAAGTACACACTCACACACACTCACACAGTAGTGTGTGAGTACACACTGGGGAAAATATGTTGTGCTCTCATTAAATTTCTCTCTGCTGCACCAAGACGCTGTCTGTAGATCCCTTGTTTTGGTGAGACATACAATGATAAACTGAAGAGAGGAAGTCTGATGTATATGAAAAGAGCATATATATGAAAATGTATCTCCATAATGACTTGAATTGTGCTGCATTTAGCATCAAAAGCTGCCTTCCTGTGGTGAGAGACCTCGCCTCAAGTGTCTACCAACAGAACTCAGGACGAAGACCATGGAGAGAATAAACTCTCTGTCTTAGCTCAGTTTGCTTCTTAATATAATGTGAGAATAATTCATTTGGCCTCAATACTAAAAAAGGCTAAGATGGCCGTTTTGACTGTTTTGAAATTTTGAACAAGCACACATGGACATCATCACTTATTATAATTATATTATATGAATATTCTAATATTCATGCTTTTGTGAACAAACACATGCTTACTGATCAGACAAACAGGTTTTTAAGTCTTTTCTCAGGTGCGTAAACTACATAATAAATTATATTCAATTCTCTCTTGGTTTCATAATTTTATAAAATTATATAAAAAAAAAACTCCTGTAAACAAAACAACTTTTCAACAAATGAAAATATATATTGTGTTCTACTTACAAACACAAATGTAGTATCAGATAAAATTTCAGAATCCACAGTACAGTACTGGATAGTATTTCTACACTTATTTAATGAGCTTTGATTGAAAACCAAATGCTGTAAAGTGTAAACAGGAACTCTCAAGGCCTTCAGAGAAGGCCTATATTTCTGAGAACTAAATATAATGTATTCATTAGTTCAGTTTTATGCAATAAAATCATGTTTGTATTTAAAATCTCAGAGTGTAACAGTCCAACACTTCAAGAATAGTTTTTCTCGGTGGGATCTTGGCAGATAAAGCTATGCAAACTCCCCTATTGGTTAACATTTGTCAGGATAACCATCAGCATAACAGGAGGGACCAATTTTGCAAGGAAAAACTGTTTTTTAGACCCTTTGGCAGACACATCACTCACTGACTCTTAGAAATGGAAAACAGTGACAGCAGCTCTACACCAGCCCTCAGCAAACAGTTGTAAGGTACAATGCTAAAATGTCTATTATAAGCTTCACGTAAAACATGGAATGCCTTTCAGTTGCCAAACAATTTAATGCAAACTGGCATTAGCTTAGAGCTAATGAGCTACTAGAATGCCATAAGGATGCTAGCAAATGTTAGCATTGTTGTAGGGATGGGTTTTGAAGGCCTAGCTCTAACATATCACAGTTTGCCACACATAAAATCACTATAAATTACAACTTAAACTACAACTTCTAAGGGTTAATAATGAGTGAAAAACACTGCAGTTAAATTCTAATCCGCTTGTAAAATTAGTAAAATCCTAATCCTTAAAGATCTGTCTCTCTCACTTCCTTTCTTCATCTCTTACCCTCTCATTCCTGCTTTCGTTCTTGGCCTGTAGCTGTTTGCTGAGGCTTGGCTGGTGCCCTTGACCAGGTTCAATGGCAGCCGTCCCACTTAAGTAGACCACCAGGGCTTCTGGAGGCCCAGCCTGCACCGGCATGCACTCTGGCTCTGACGACAGAGGTTTTGGTCATTGCTACCCACAGGAAGCAGGAGGTAAAGAGTCAGTAGGTGCAGGCAGGCATAGCAGCAGAATGAGCAGAGTTAGCATGAAAATGAACTGAACTATAAATTCACGCTGATGTGGAGAACTGGAGTGATCCAAACTTCATGAACGGAAAAGATTTCTCTTGATTTCTGTATGTCCTGCTGGTAGAAGTGACCTGGCGATTCTTGGGACACTACCATAAAGATAACACCATTTTCCCTAACTCTTCTAGTGCGTTATGATTCACTTTGAAAACCACTGGGAGATGTTAAAATAATTCTATATATCATTGAATGACTTTGACTTAGCTCATATATTTTTACATATCAAATAAATGCAAAAACAGCATCAAGAAATCAAGTTATTAATAATGCCGAAATGAAATAGCCTCTTTTATTTTGCATTGGCCTTCAAGGTTTGAAGACATTTTGCCTAGAAATGTCACTAATGCATATTGCTTTACAGTGGTAACCCTCGACTATTACAGTTAGACTTTCAGTTATGGCCATAAATATCATAATATGAAAATGTTCATTTCTGCTTGCATCTCCATTGGATTTCTAATATGCACTAAGCCCTAAGCAAACATGGCTATTCTAGACATCTACAGCTTGTACAAAACATTTCATGTCTTTTATTTATTTAGAAAACTTATTTTCTACCTTTTAGCTGTTTTTCACTTCCCCTTCAATAAAGAGCTGATGCCTAAAGCTGCTGCTGTTTTAATTTCTAACACCCAACAAAAACATAGGTAGAACTTTCTGAAGTCTTAGAGTGAACTTTTTTCTCCAAAAATGAATCCCACTCTTTTAAAAACCAAAGTTCATTCCACTGTTACTTCCTAATTATGTTGGTAGTGAATCTATCACTTATAATCTCTTCAGCTCCTGAAGGCCTAACCAGTAGAAAATCTGAATCTATATATATACTACAGGAAAAATAAAGTTAGACAATTTCCAGTTCAAAGATTTTAACCTTTTGTTTCAAACTAAATTTTATCAATGAAATAAAAATGTTGCTACAATGTCTGTCAAGTTTACATACAAGAAGCATAAAAAGATTATGGAAAATAAAAATGAACTAATAACTTGTAATCATGTATTTAGAAATTAGTTCCCCACTTATGGTTTGTTATTTGCATAAATTTCTGTCTTCTGCTGCTGCTGAGATCATTACTCATGCATTCGTGACCTCTAGATTAGACTATTGTAATGCAGTGTTGCATGGTCTCCCTACCCGGCTTTTAAACAGACTGCAGTATGTGCAAAACTCTGCTGCTAGGGTGTTGACCCATAAAAGATCTTGGGAACATATTACACCAGTATTGAGGGATCTCCACTGGCTTCCAGTCCAGTTTAGAGTACAGTATAAAATACTGGTAACTGTTTTTAAATCTCTCCATGATCTTGCCCCCACTTATTTGGGTAATCTACTTCAGATGTATGTTCCAACTCGCACTTTACGCTCCTCTTACTCTCATCTCCTAATTGTGCCTTCTACAAAATTCCGTACTCTAGGTGATAGAGCGTTTGGTGTTGCTGGCCCAAAACTCTGGAATGGGCTTCCACTACAGCTCCGTACATCATCATCTCTATCATGTTTTAAAGCCGGTCTTAAAACCTATCTCTTCCAGCTAGCATTTGAGTGAGAATTTCTCTCGAACTTCTATTTATTTTAGTTAAGTCTTTTATTATTGTTTTATTTTTATTGTTGTTATTTTATATATATTTTTTTTTCTTAGTTTATTTTATATATTGTTATAAATCTTAATGTATTATCTGTTTTACTTTTTTTGTATTGTACAGTGTCCTTGGGTCTCTTGAAAGGCGCTTTATAAAATAAAAGTATTATTATTATTATTATTATAAAATAATGATACAATATAGAAAATCACATATAATGAGACAATACAGCAACATCTAATACCTTCTGAAATCAATCAAATAAAATTATATTAAAAGATGAAATGACTTTAAAAAAAAACAAGGACAAAGCAAAGAAGAACAGAGGATGAAAATCCACCTTGACAGTGATTCAGCTGTAAATAGTTTGTAAAGATCTTGGATGAAACTTCTGACATACTGATTTTGACATATTGATTGATGACCTCTCCTCACATTTGACCCCTCTTAGTCATTTCCAATGTGTGAAGGATGGCCCTCCTGCCTAAGACCAGGGGGATTCCACACACCTGGAATCATGGCATGTGTCCTCACTTGGTAGTGCAACCCTCAAAATCTTGTAAACACATGCAGAGTGATGGTCATTCCTTGTTTAGATCACATCCAAAGCAGCAATCGGTTCCTGCAAAAGTATAAACATGTCAACAGAGCACGTGTCATGACTCAGCACTGTCCACTGACGATTTATGCTTTCGGTGCCAGAAGAGCCTCTTAATCTCGCAGTCAGAGATGTTTTTGGATGTCGGTGGAGTTTATGGCTTTGATATATTTGTGATGGAAGAGATCCAGATCTTGGCGGAATTTGTACGAGTGATTTATTCTGAAACAGGAGAAGAAAATCGAAGTTGAGAGTACAAGAAATAGATTGATGTTGGAAACACCACCAACATTTTTTCGCTTTTCCTTTCCTGTTTTTGTTTTTTATGAAGTGCTACCCTGTGAGTAGTTACACCAAACCAAAACAGTGTAAGGTGATTCACTAATAGTATAAGCATTACAAAATGCCTCTGACTTGGTCTTTTTGTAAATTACCCTGCTGTGTTTTTATTGGTTTAAGTGTTCCTGGCAGAATAGGGTACAAGTTGATTTGCAATGTTTTAAAAGTTTGAATTAATGGAAAATATTACTTTTGTTCAGATAAACCAAACATTTATGATTGTGTATTTCAGTTAAACCTGGCTAAATTATTAGTAAGTTAGTATTAACATGATTAGTATTAGTATAAGTTACCACATCAACTGATGAACCGTTTTTGACAGGGTACATTAAAGGAATAGGTCAGTGTTTTTCCATGTAATGTATATATGTTAAATCTTTACCTTATCACTGAGTACTTGTAAGCAACTGCCCATTGGCTTCTGTTATTCTTAGTATTCAATTATATCATTAATAAATCCAGACCACCATTTTGGTAGATAAGCTGTAACTCTGATACTCTGAGCTTGTCTCGTCACTGTTGCCACAACTACAACCCTGCAACTGAATAAAGACCAAGCAAAACAGGCCAGAATGATTATGAAGGTGATGAAGAGATGTGAGCACTAATCTCTAGTTTCTAGAAAACGCTATGATTAAACGACAAGCTAACTCGATAAAAATGAATAAAAGTGGCTGCTCAAACTGCCAAAGCTCTTGAATAAAAGAACACATTTAAGCTGGAGTTGTCGTCTTATTTGCCAGCTTCTGATTAGAATTTTCCTCCAGGGTAAAGCGTTTTACACAGAAAGTGACAAAAGAAGTGATCATACTTTATTTGAATGGCTCTATAGATGATCTACAGATATTTATGTTATTGACAAATTTTCTGGTAACAGTTGATTATCAACAGCAGTGAGGTTAGGGTTAGGTCTAGGAGTAGGGCTTGGTTTGCCTTGAGGTTAGGGTTAGGCTTAGGTTTAGGGTTAGGGATAAATTTACTAGACATTTGCACACACAACATCAAATTCAGTGCATTTAAAAGATACTTTAATATTAGTTAGTTGAATATTAGTTAAAGACAGACTGATCACCTACAAAGCATCTACCATACAAATAAAGTGTTAACCTTGGAATTCTACTACACTAATGTGTGCACTTCTAACAGCACTGCACTGTTTTCGACATCCTATTTAGTGTGCTAGTATGTGGTTTGGGACACAGCAGAAGTTACGCAGCTCAAAATGAGGTATAAAATGAGCAAAATACCAAAAAATGCCTTTACTGCCTCTGCTGGATTGGCTATGGCTTTGTTATCTGCCACTATGCTACCGAATGAACTTGAAGTTGCTTTGCAAAATGATGGCAGCGTGATTGCGTGACATAATCGGAATACTATAAATAAGACAACAAAATCCTTTCTAATAATATGCTATTAACAGTGGTTTATGGGCAGTTTACACATTTGGACAACACCTGAAACTGAGCTGTGGACAGAGAAGGGAACTCTGAGTCAGGCAGCAGTTCTGGGGAAGCTTGTTGAGATTTAGGAAGCCGCCCCCCCATCCCATAACAAAAGAGAGCAGCCATAGAAGAGTAGGAGGTGACAAGATGATGGTGGGATGCAAAGTTGATGTCACAAGAAACTATAGAGAGAGGAGAGAATTTATAAAGCATGGAAAGTAGAATATTTCAGACGGTCTCACTTCAAAGGTTATTTAACTCTGGGTTTCAGCAACAGCAACGCTAAGTTTGGTGTTCAAGGCTCTTGTTAACCTTACTAATATTCATTTGGGCTGAGAAGGAAGAATGAAACTTGCTGGTCTCCTCATGTTTATTAGTGCAATTAGTGCTATTTTTTTAGTCTGTCCATTTACTGTCAAGTAGGATGTGGTGTTGAACTTCCAGCTCATAACATGGACTATGACGAAGCACTATGAAAATCTTGTCAGAGGCAGCTTCCTCGTACCTCAGACAGGGATTATTTGCAGAAGATGCTATGCCATCTGAAAACGGCCTAAATATGTTTTTTTAATGTAATGAAACTCAAAAAGTTGGTTAACAACAGAAACCCAGATTACTGAGGAATTAAGTAACTTAATTAATTGGAAAGTTTCACCACCAAAAGTTTTTAAGCAGTCTGTAGAACCAGTAAGGCTGGTGTAGATAATTAGATCTGACAGAGAGCAATGGAACAGAAAATGACATGGAAAGCAAGAAACTCCTGATGTCCTACATACTGTTCTGTAGACTGCAGCCCCTCTGCACTGTGGGCAGTAGACTAAACAACACACTTCCTTACAGTTTCTAGTGCTTGTTTTCAGTATATGTGCTGATTCCACCACCTACACTAACAGTGTAGGCTAGACTGGTGCTAATGCATTTATTCGTAGCATTTCTCACATGGCTTCTCTTCCATAGCCTGTTCATATAGTCATCTGCAAGGTTTCACATAAGGACAATTTTAAATTTGCACAAGTTGAATGAGCCCACTATATCAAGTTTTAAATATAGAAATAGCATTTGGTGGGTTATTTAGGGTCGGTTTACCGGATGGGGATAAAATTTAGTCCTGAAAACATAGTCCATGACTAGGAAAATGACCCATAAAATTTAACAACCCCAAAATCAATGAAGACTCATCTTGTGGTTGTGAATTGATCCACTAAGATGAGCAGCTCAGCTTTAAGTAGAGATACCCAAACAGGGGACCAACAAACCATTAGGCTTCAGGAGGAGTTCAGGGCAATTTTTCTATTGAGTAGTTTTTATGTAGAATATTTGCTTCTAACTGAAAGTATATCTCACTCAGTCTCATGCATGTTCTCAATGGTCCTGCAAACTGTTTGCCATGGACAAAAGCAAAAGAAACCTGGGCAAAGGAAAATGTTCCAAATGAGTCAAAAATGCCTTCATTTTGGAAGCATTATGACCTGGTCTTCTTCACTTTATGTTGAAAGCACATACAGTCACATACAGTGTAGAGCTTGTGAAAGAAAGCAAGTTGAGCTATGACAGCAGGAGGATTTGTATGTGGTATCTTCAGTGACATGCTGACCATGGATGCAGTCATTTCACCATAGTGCATGTAGGTTTAGGCAGGGATTAGGTTTCAAATTTAGCTGTTCTACTTGGACCTGGTCTGAAGTTATGCGTATAGGTCAGATATAGGTTTCAATTTCCAAGCCCAAGCCTGTGCAGACCTCTAGTTTCAATGATGTTTCTTCATATTGTTTCATTTTTTTTCAACACAATGTAATTTCCTCATAACATATTCACCAGATTACAATGGAAATCAGCCATCCAATTACTGGACCTGCCCCAGCGCTTGATTAAATTCAACCTTAGGGATCATATGTAGGCCTCAAAAACCCTCCATTGAATTTGCAAGCCTTAACTTAACCATTATGTTAACATATCCACTTTCAGGCTGTGAGTAGAATCACAGACATATCAAGAAGTCTACCATTGGCCTTTTGGAGGCCAGAGGAGGTTTTGCATTCTTCCAAAACTGTAAACTTTAGTTTAGGAGGAGATAACTGTCTTGCTTCTTAATTTCCAAGGTAATTGTTCCTCCAATCTCCAGAGCCAAGTTTTTTCTCAGATTTCTCAACTGTTTCCTCAGGTTTTCCTAGAAGACTACCATCATTTTGCTATAAACTGTTTGACCTACTAGGCAACGCACATATGGGTTCCAATAGTTTTTGCATGTGTTTTCTTCAGTGCTTAGGAAAACCCTGTTGAACTTCTCATCTTTACCTCAAAGTCATTTCTATATGGCACAAGCCCAACAATGTTTTCTCTTCCATGTTAATTTAGTCATGAACACCAAAGTTCAGCCAAAGTTCTTTGTCCTCTGGAGAGCAGACAGTTTGTCTGCAGCCTGAATCAAATAACAACAATGCGACCGAACTCAGATGAGCCCCAAGTGCCCTTGTTTGCGGGCTCTGTTTTCAGAACACGAGTGGAAAACACTTAATCACAGCTTTTCTGCACTCGTCCACCATTAATCGTTTGCATCTTCATCCCTGACGCCAAAAATGGGTATGTGGTTTCTTAGAAAAGATTAGGACCCAAAGCACTATGCTTTGTGTGCCAGATTCAGGCACAAATTTCACGCATTTTCCCACATGTTATGTACAAAACAGGCGCATGGGATAATGCAGAAACCATTTCTCTCTCTCATGCAGATGCATTTTGCTGCTGTCGTATCTCCAAAATGCTAACCTTACAGGAGAAGCAAAAAAACATACTTTTAATGTATGTCAGTGTAACCAGGAATTTTTCCAAGTTATTTTGGGTCATTTCCTTTGGTCTGTTCATCATGAAATTTACATACAGTGTAAAGGGCAACAGGCATTTACAAATTATGCCAAGAACTGAAAATGTCCAAAATAGAGATACAAGGTTTTGTTCAGGCAGCAGCGATTTACAGGAGCTCTGCACAATATGTGAGATAATCGCACACAAGAAATGGATGAAGGTATTGCAAGTGTGGCTGATTACAGATTCCACTCAAGTTCCTAAGGTTTGAGCAGATTGAAAAACCACATGTAAATTTGCATCTCAAAACCATGTTGCTAAAAGAGTTCTCTTATCAGTGGCAGCAGACGGTGGTTGAACAGAAACAAGAGCCTCAAACACATGAAAGAATATTTAGTAGGAGTAGAACTGCACTTGTGTTTGATGTTTGATGGGCCAGAACTTCATTTACATTGCTACGTCTTTGTCACTCAATTTTCACTTAGTTTTAGTTTCAGGCTTGATGATGGCTCCATTATATTACTCTACTTTATAAACCCTATGCCTCATAAAAGCACAGTGTGCACTCCTACACCTGCTCTTGTACATACACTACATGTCCAGAAGTATATGGACACCCTTCCTAATTGAGTTCAGCCTTTCCCATTAACATTAATAGGGGTATAAATCACACACACATAGCCATGCAGTCTCTACAGACCAAGACAAGCAGATTAATGTTGTACTAAAGATGCTTGTCATAGGATGCCACCTTTGCCACAAGTTAGTTTGTGAAATTTCTGCCCTGCTCGATCTGCCCCAGTCAACTGTATGTGCTATTACTGCGAAATAGAAACATCTAGTAGCAACAATGACTCACCATGAAGAGGCAGATGGTGTAAACTGCATAAACATCACATATCTTCTGTTTGATCACTGACTACAGAGTTCCAAACTGCCATAAACTGATTATGGTCTGGGCTGGTTTTTCAGGGTTTGTGCTCGGCTCCTTAGTTTCAGATAAGATTAATGTTAATGCTACAGCATACAAAGAAAGGCATTTTGGACAATTATATGCTTCCAAGTGTGGTAGCAGTTTGGGGAAGCACCTTTCCTGTTCCAGCATCACTGTGTCTCCATAAAAACAGGGTTTGATGAGTTTGGTGTGGAGGAACTCCAGTGTCCTGTGAAAATCTCTGACCTCAACCCTACTGAACACCTTTGAGATGAATTAGAATATCAATTGTGAGCCAAGCCTTCTTGTCCAACATCAGTGCTTGACCGCACAAATGCTTGTTTGACTGAATGGGCACAAATTACAACAGACACACTCCCAAATTTTGTGGAAAGCCATTCCAGAAGTGCAGGGGTTGTCACATCTACAATGAGAGGCCAACTTCATGTTAATGCCCATGGTTTAAGAATGGGACATCCAACAAGCTCATACAAGGACAAGTAGTTCGATGGATTGTCTCTGGCTTCCACAATTATGTGATTACTAAAAGTTACCAGGTTAAGAGACGCATGAATAATGACAATCTAGACAATTAATGATGCTTTTCCTTCCAGATTATGATGCTTTTTGTTGATGAGTCAGACTAAATATCTAGAGGATGTGTAGATAACCTTCCATACCGTCATCACTCAGCTTAATTTTGGACATTACATACAGATATAAAAATTCTTGGGGGAATTCTAGCCTTAAGTATACTGCATTTCCACTTTAGTCACTTCCTCTTATACTGTGGCTTCCATAGAAATGCTGTTTTACACATCATTTTCCTTTTTCCTCTTCTTACATTTCTTCTTCTTCTTCTTTATCCTCTACCAAGTGTTTAGTTCTCTTCTTATATTTTATTGTCTTCTTCTTTTTCATGTTTTTCTTTTTCATGTTTTTCTTTGTCTTTATCCTTTGCCAAATCCTTATTCATCTTCCTATTTTCCTCTTCTTCATCTTGCATTTCTTATTTCCTTCACATTTCTCATTAAACCCAGCTGTCCATTGCTCAGTGGCCATTAGAAGTTACAGAATCAGACCCCAGATCCCAGCAGTGGGTGCGTGTGACTATTTCCCATATAACCCAGCTGTGCTAATGTCTGCTTTCTTTCTCTTTCATGTTAAATTAATGAAGGCAAAAACCACAATATTAAGTCATTTTAGGGTCTAAACTACTGTTGCTGATCAAAGTCGCAAACATGCTGAGTCTCCATTGTTCCCATGCAAACCAAAAATAGCACTCAATCAAAATCTTGCAGTAGCTAGTTTATTATAAAGCAGAATCAAAATGAATAGCAGCATAGTTTGTGGTCTCTTGTGATCACGGCCAATCAAAACACATGCTGGAAAAGCCATTCTTCCATATGTGCATGTAAATCTGTTGAGATCTTGCATGCAGACGTTGCCATGATATGTGGTGTTTATAGTGGCAGTAAGCGCCAGCATCTCTCAACAGCTTTTTCCTCAAGTGGAGCATATTTTATAGCAATAATGAAGAGAAAACACGGCTTCCTCAGGTGTTTGTTTCATTTGTTTTGGACATTTTCCCGACAAAAGTGTTCTGTCTTTGTGGGATAATGAGAGGAGAACACAACTAAATTACAATTTCAGGACAAACAAAATGGTCAACAGTTTTTTTTTTTATTATTATACCTACATTTTATTTTTTACAACTGAGAAAGAAAACTTTTCTTTTTGATAAACAGTTAAGGTTAGGTTTAGATTCAGGGTTCTTATGGCAAAAGGTACTTACTAAGGCTATCACTGCTTAAAATATATGAGATAAATTAGCATGAAGTTGTTCAAAAGCAGTGCATTTCATTAAAGCTATATGAGTGGACAACATAAGCTTCATCAGAAAGTATTGGTTTTGTTAGTTTGCTGCTTGTTGATTTATCCATAGTTCTCCTGGTTCCAACTATTTGTTGATAGTGTTGAAGGTGTTGCTTTAAAAGCCATATAAGATGTCTACACTAATGTCTATCATATCTATATACAGAGCGCAAGCAGCTCGGCTTCATCCTGGAGTACTATGGATGTTTTGAAGGATCAGATTAGGAAAGTGCTTTAAAGGCATTTTTAAAAATGTGTGGCATTAATGATGTATTGTGCAACATGTTATAAGTATTTTATTGATGTGTTATTGACATTAATATTGACAACCCCAGTAGTTACACATAGTTACAGCACCATGACTAAACCTTGTATCTCCAAAATGGCAAGAAAGGGACAAAACTTTGTTAACTTTAATAAACATTTATGGAATAAGATTTTATTCAAAGTAATTTTGGACCATTTCTGCTGGTCCATTCATCATAATGTAAGGAGCAGTGTTTTCAAAGGTGTAAACAGTAACAGGAGTATGAGACAAATTCATGACCTCAGGTCTTTCTCCTAACACATAACATCTTGTCTACCTCCGTCTTGTTGCGGTAGGCCACAATGAGAATGCATGCCTTTTGTTTTTTGAATGACCTTGTGGAGACCATCAGCCTGGTTCTCAGTTACTAAACATATATAAAGAACAAACAAATGGAGATGAAGGACTTGTGAAGCGGGTGAACGAGGGTGCCTTGGCCCACTGACCCAGTCTGCAGAGCGAGAGAATGTGACAGCGCAGCAGACAGAATCCATGAGCCCAGTGGTGGTCAGGACTGCAGCCATGTGCTTCTCGTTAGCCCAGACAGGGTCAGCACGTGAAAAACAGTCTGCTTTTTCCCCCTCCTTGCCTCCTTTCTTCAGCAGCTGGATTTCTCACGAGGAGCTGGTGGAAGCTATTGTTGCCGGTATGCTTGATAATACTGTTGGAATGTAAGCAAAAGGAGTTCTTTTGTTCTTTTAAAAGATATGTTGATGGATCTGGTGATGATAGGCTATCGGCTGGCTTCAGAAAATAAATAGATCTTTGTTGTTTTCAAATGTTCTAACACACATGTTCAAATTTACAATGCTCTTTTTAAGAAGCATAGAAAATAAATAAGCTACCTACAGGAAACATCAAAGAAATGACAGTGTCTCTTAACTCCACGGGAGGGATGAAACATCTCTAAATGCTTACTACATTGTAAACTGGTGGTTCAAAACATTTTTTGACATTTTTCTGAGTGACTTTTCCATGAATATTCCACCTTGATAAGCTTCTCATTATAAACATTATGTCAAAGAGTTGTAATGAAAATAAACACTCCAACAGGCATGTCTGGCCTACAGTGTGCAGCAGTGCTAAGCCATGCAGCTAGCTTTTACATTTGACTTATATTCTGCATGCGTATCACCATTATGCTACAAGAATCTTAGCTTATTACAAAGCATCTGCATATTAAATTTATGTCAGAAAAAGGCAGAGAAACTCTCTCTCTCTCTCTCTCTCTCTCTCTCTATATATATATATATATATATATATATATATATATATATATATACACTGCTCAAAAACATAAAGGGAACACTTAAACAACACAATATAACTCCAAGTAAATCAAACTTCTGTGAAATCAAACTGTCCACTTAGGAAGCAACACTGACTGACAATCAATTTCACTGCTGTTGTGCAAATGGAACAGACAACAGGTGGAAATCATTGGCAATTAGCAAGACACACTCAATAAAGGAGTGGTTCTGCAGGTGGGGACCACAGACCACTTCTCAGTACCTTTCTGCTTTCTGGCTGATGTTTTGGTAACTTTTGAATGGTGGTGGTGCTTTCACACTCGTGGTAGCAGGAGACGGACTATACAACCCACACAAGTGGCTCAGGTTGTGCAGCTCATCCAGGATGGCACATCACTGCGAGCTGTGGCAAGGTTTGCTGTGTCTGTCAGCGTAGTGTCTAGAGGCTGGAGGCGCTACCAAGAGACAGGCCAGTACACCAGGAGACGTGGAGGAGGCCGTAGGAGGGCAACAACCCAGCAGCAGGACCGCTACGTCCGCCTATGTGCAAGGAGGAACAGGAGGAGCACTGCCAGAGCCCTGCAAAATGACCTCCAGCAGGCCACAAATGTGCATGTGTCTGCACAAACGGTTAGAAACCAACTCCATGAGGATGGTATGAGGGCCCGACGTCCACAGATGGGGGTTGTGCTCACAGCCCAACACCGTGCAGGACGCTTGGCATTTGCCAGAGAACACCAGGATTGGCAAATTCGCCACTGGCGCCCTGTGCTCTTCACAGATGAAAGCAGGTTCACACTGAGCACATGTGACAGACGTGACAGAGTCTGGAGACGCCGTGGAGAGCGTTCTGCTATCTGCAACATCCTTCAGCATGACCGGTTTGGCAGTGGGTCAGTAATGGTGTAGGGTGGCATTTCTTTGGAGAGCCGCACAGCCCTCCATGTGCTCACCAGAGGTAGCCTGACTGCCATTAGGTACCGAGATGAGATCCTCAGACCCCTTGTGAGACCATATGCTGGTGCATTTGGCCCTGGGTTCCTCCTAATGCAGGACCATGCTAGACCTCATGTGGCTGGAGTGTGTCAGCAGTTCCTGCAAGATGAAGGCATTGAAGCTATGGACTGGCCTGCCCGTTCCCCAGACCTGAATCCGATTGAGCGCATCTGGGACATCATGTCTCGCTCCATCCATCAACGCCAGGTTGCACCACAGACTGTCCAGGAGTTGGCGGATGCTTTAGTCCAGGTCTGGGAGGACATCCCTCAGGAGACCATCTGCCACCTCATCAGGAGCATGCCCAGGCGTTGCAGGGAGGTCATACAGGCACGTGGAGGCCACACACTATACTGAGCCTCATTTTGACTTGTTTTAAGGACATTACATCAAAGTTGGATCAGCCTGTCGTGTGTTTTTCCACTTTAATTTTGTGTGTGACTCCAAATCCAGGCCTCCATTGGTTAATAAATTTGATTTCCATTGATGATTTTTGTGTGATTTTGTTGTCGGCACATTCAACTTTGTACAGAACAAAGTATTCAATGAGAATATTTCATTCATTCAGATCTAGGATGTGTTATTTGAGTGTTCCCTTTATTTTTTTGAGCAGTGTATATATATATATTCATTTTTTTATATATATATATATATATATATATATATATATATATATATATATATATATATTCATTATGTTACTTTTATTTATGTTACAATTGATTCACTCAGAATCTACTTTGTTTGTTAATATTCACTAATCCCATGTTCTTGCGTATGTTTTCTAGCTGTTGAATGTACAAAGTCCAAGCCAAACTGGGAAAATATGTTATGGTGAATACGTAAAAAAAAAATCATGCTGTTAATGATTTGTCACACAACACATTATTCACGTTATTAGCTGTTATGCTGTATCATTATTAATGCTTTAACATTTATAGCATCTTAATCTCAGTAACCAAAAGAAAAATCTCTATTTTGTGCTAAGAAATTAAACAACAAAACAGTGGCTATTTCAATATTAGAATGTGATGTAATGCTAGTGGGGCATGTGAACAAGTTAAAGAGGGCACCCGTAAAATTCTCTGAGCTGGTGCTGGCAATACGCTCAGTCCAATGAAAGCTTTTTAAAACATTAGCCCTTTGCTATGAGTTGAAACCTTAGGTTTGTTATAACCGTCAGTTCTTCATTATAAACATGATCTTAGAGTTAAACAGTAATGGGTGTGTTTACCCTAAATTACTACTGCAGCACAATAAAGCAGCCTCAGAGTGTACTAACACCATATCTATGAACATACTAACAACTCATAAGTCCACTGAGTTTCATTCAGTTATCCATCCATTCATCTCACACCATTTCAAAAAGTCTAATCGTTGCATTTTTGTTTAAGACTGAAGATCACGCCTTTACCACAGGCACTGTAAACAGACTTAAGATTATCCCTTATACATGTATTTATCATATTCATGCAAGCAGTTCTCTCTAGTCTTCACATCTTCCCTTTCTTCACACCTAAGAAGCACAAACAATGAGTTTTCTCATTAGCAAAAACAAGCCACTCACACAACTGTTAAATCAGATTAGACTAATGCTAACCGCTTCAAACACTCATATCAGTTTACTGCAATGGGTCAGACACAATTGAGGTCATTAGAGAGCTGCTCATGTATCTTTAGTGAAAATCACTGAAGTTGGTTTGGTGGGATAAATAATATAATGGGAGATCAAGTTGCATTACTGTGGAACGCCCTAATATTAAGGTAATATTAGAGCTAAATATATTTTAGTGTAAAGTTACTTTACACTGATTGTTTGTTAACCATCAATGCATTTATTAACATGAACAACACATGAAGTACAACACATAAAAGTACAACCTTAATTATGGTTTGCTAACATTAATTAAACCACTGCATCAGATAATGTTTTCATACTTAACTAACATAAACTAATATATTTGTTAACATTTGGAAAAAAACATGCTAAGACATGACCAGGTTTCACTTTAAACCAGGAATGTTAGTACAGAGTAACTCAGTCCTTCCAGCATCTATTAGCATTGGAACTGACGTGTGTACATGTCTTTTCTTTTTGGATACTTTGGACCTACAACCCCAATTCCAGAATAGTTGGGATGCTGTGTAAATGTAAATGTAAATAAAAACAGAATGCAATAATTTGTAAATCTCATACACCCATATTTTAGTCACAAAAGAACATAGAACATACATCAGATGTTGAAAGTGAGACATTTTTCCATTTCATGATATATATTAACTCAATTAGAACTTGATGGCAGAAACACATCTCAAAAAAGTTGGAACAGGGTCATGTCTACCATTGTGTAACATCCCCTGTTCTGTAAATGTCTGGGAAGTGCAGAGAGCAATTGCTGTAGTTTTGGGAGAGAAATGTTGTCCCATCCTTGTCTGATCTGGAATTCTAGCTGCTCAACATTCCTGGGCCTTCTTTGCTGGATTTTTCATTTCATGACGTGCCAAATGTTTTCTACTGGTGAAAGGTCTGGACTGCAGGTAGGGCAGTTCAGCACTAATACTCTTCTTCTCTGAAGCCATGCTGTTGTAATGGATGCAGTATGTGGTTTAGCCTTGCCTTGCTGAAATATTCAAGGCCTTCCCTGAAAGAGGTGTTGTATGGCTGGAAGCATACGTTGTTCTAAAACCTCTGTATACTGTTCAGCATTGATAGTGCCTTTACAGATGTGTAAGCTGCCCACACCATAGGCACTAATGCAACACCATACCATCAGAAATACAGGCTTTTGAGCTGTGCGCTGATAACAAGCTCACTTCTTGAGTCCGCAGGACACGGTGTCCATGGTTTCCGAAAGGAATTTTACATTTTGATTCATCTGATCACAGAAATGCTGTTCATTTTTCCATTTTAAAAAGTCCTTTTTAAATGAGCTTTGGCCCAGAGAAGATGGCAGATTTTCTCAATCATGTTGACATATGACTTCTTTGCATGATACAGCTTTAACGTCACTGCATTTGTGGAATCCATGACAAACTGTGTTCACAGACAAAGCAATGATTTCCAGTACAGAATCATGCCTGTTTTCAAAGCAGTGCTGCCTGAGCAGTCCAGATGCTCTGAACCTTTTTATGATATTCTGTACTGTAGGTGGCAGGATATCCAAAGTCTTAGCAATTTTACATTGAGGAATATTTTTCTGAAATCGTTCCAGTTTTCTGCAGATTGCCCATCTTGCAGATTGAGAGACTCTGCCTCTCCAAATGTTTTTATACTCCGTCATGTAAGTTACTTGCAAATTGCTCCTCTCGCTTTTTTTTATTTTTATTAGTACCACATATTTTACAAGCTTTTGGTTGCCCCCATCATGATTTTTATTAGATGTGTTGCTGCCATCAAGCTGTAAAATAGTTAATGTTTTTCATAAAATGGTTGTAACGTGGAGTGATGTTGAGTCGGACACATGTGCGGAGAAAAGTGAGATTTATTATGGGCAAATCCAAAATCAGGGTCGAGACAGTCCAGGTTCAGGTAGCCAACACAAAAAGCAGGAGGGACAAATAATACATATGCTATGCACACAAGCCTTACATCAAACAGCCAAACAACAGACAACAAACAAAGACCAAACAGAAATTCAGGAAAACACAGGGCTTAAATACAAAAAGAGATAACGAGGGATAACTGGACACAGGTGGAAAACAGGTGGGAACAATCAGGGGCAGAGTCACAAAACTAGGGGCCAAACTAAAAACCTAAACAAAGAAGCACATGGACAGGACTGGCAAGTAAACACAACACGAGCACATGGAAAGGACAGGGAGGGGCCAATCGTGACAATGGTAAAATGTCTCACTTTCAGCATCTGATATGTGCTCTATATTTTCCTGACTTTTTTGGAATTGGGCTTGTAAAATTAACGAGCCAAAGTAAGAGATGTGAGCAGCACTAAAGCGTGAACCAGCTGAACTGAACCAGCACAACAGAATGGAACCTTTATTAACATAGTATCTCATGTACACTATATTGCCAAAAGTGTTCTTTCACCCATTCACATCGCTGAATTTAGGTGTTCCAATCACTTCCATGGCCACACGGATGCTGAGGTGCATAATGTGCAGAGGTCGCCAACTTTCTGCAGACTCGGTCACTACAGGCCTTTAAACTTGATGTGGCCTTCAGATTAGCTCAATAACAATGAGTAGAGAGCTTCATGGAATGGGTTTCCATGGCTGACCCGCTGCATCCAAGCTTTACATCACCAAGCGCAATGCAAAGTGTCGAATGTAGTAGTATAAAGCACCGCCACTGGACACTACAGCAGTGGAGATGTATTGTCTGGAGTGAACACTCAAGTTGTCTGGAGTGATCTCTGGCAAGTCAATGGATGACCCTGGGTTTGGCAGTTGACAGGAGAACTTGACAGGCCTGCACAGAGTCCTGACCTCAACCCAATAGAACACCTTTGGGATGACTTAGAGCGGAGACTGCCAGGCCTTCTCGTCCAACATCAGTCTCTGACCTCATAAATGCACTTCTGGCAGAAAAATTCCCATAAACACACCCCTAAACTCCTAGACCACAATATTCTCCTAGAAAGGTTAGAAAACATGATTGGAATCACAAGGACAACCCTATCATGGTTCCAATCTTACCTAACAGAATGTTATCAGTTCATCAGTGTAAACAATTTATCTTCCAATTATTCAAAAGTAAGATGTGGAGTTCCACAGGGCTCTATTTTAGGACCTTTATTATTTACACTATACATATTACCGTTAGGCAAAGTTATAAGTAACCATGGCATTAACTTTCATTGTTACGCAGACGGTACGCAACTGTACATATCAGCCAAGCCTGATGACAAATACAAAAAGAGATAACGAGGGATAACTGGACACAGGTGGAAAACAGGTGGGAACAATCGGGGGCAGAGTCACAAAACTAGGGGCCAAACTAAAAACCTAAACAAAGAAGCACATGGACAGGACTGGCAAGTAAACACAACACGAGCACATGGAAAGGACAGGGAGGGGCCAATCATGACAATGGTACAATCAAGCCTGATGACAAATACAGATTAAAGAAGAGAAGAAAAAGAAAAACAGAGGTTCTCCTTCTGGGTCCAAAATTAGCAAGAAATAAATTATCAGATTTAATTTTAAATCTCACTGACTTTACAGCAACACCTGGCTCAGCAGCAAAAAATCTTGGCGTCATAATTAATTCAGATTTATCATTCGATCAACACATAGGCAGCATCACTAGGACAGCTTTTTTACATCTTCGCAACATTGCCAAAATAAGAAATGCCCTGTCCCTGTGTGATGCAGAAACACTAGTACATGCCTTTATTACTTCCAGGCTTGACTACTGTAACGCACTACTGTCAGGATGTACGAGCACAAATCTAAGCAAACTTCAACTAGTCCAAAACGCCGCAGCCAGGGTCCTCACTAAAACTAGAACATTTCATCACATCAGTCCAGTGCTATCATCACTTCATTGGCCGCCTATTAAATTTCTTATTGATTATAAAATCCTTTTATTGATGTATAAAGCCCTACATGGTCTTGCGCCTGAGTACCTGCAAGACCTTATTTCCTATTATGAGCCATCTTGACTACTCAGATCCCAGAGTGCTGGCTTATTAATAGTTCCTAGAATTCATAAGGTTGCAGCTGGGGGAAGAGCCTATTCTTACAAAGCCCCCAAACTCTGGAAAATGTTCAGGACTCAAACACAGTCTCAATCTTTAAATCTAGGCTGAAAACTCACTAGTTCAGTTTAGCTTTTGGTAGGTAATGTTCCTCCTTAGATAAAGGCGGCAGATCCATGGATGAACACATGGAATTATAGTAAACTGAGACACTGGTGCTGTTGTCCCGCTGCTCGCACGCGGTCACTCAGGATTGTGGAGCGAAGGGATGCCAAACTGTTTCAGAGTGCTCCCGTGTCTGTGTGTCCTTCTGGTTCTCTCCTTTTAGTTAAGCTGTCATAGTCAGATCTGCCAGAGTCATTAGCCACACTCTGGAATTGTTCACATTCCCTGTCTTTTTTCCAAGTATACACCTGCCCTCATGTCCGGCCGGACACTGAAGGACGACTGACTGTCGAGTCCTCCTGCTACCCACAGTTTTCATAGACTCCTAGCTATTACTACTACTAATACTACTGCTATTAATATTAGTAGTATAATCATTTGTAGGTAGTCTGACCAGGGGAGGATGGGTTCCTCCCAAAGCTTCTTCCTCAGCTCTGAGGGAGATTTTCCTTGCCACTGTCGCCCCTGGCTTGCTCACCTGGGGTTTTTTACACTCAGCTGTAAAAAGCGCTATACAAATAAAATTTAAACCTTGTGGAAAGCCTTCCCAGAAGAGTTGAAGCTGTTATAGCTGCAAAGGGTGGGCCGACATCATATTAGGCCCTAAAGATTAAGAATGGGATCGGACTTCATATGCATGTGAACACAGACAGCTGAATACTATTGGCAATATAGCGTATGTTTAATGTTAACAAATACATTAGTTATATTCATCAATCAATGTGAAAACTACATTAACTAATGTCATTACTTAGTCATTACTTAATGTCATTATTCAGTCATTACTTGTTTACTTAACATTAGTTAACCATTATTAATGTTGCATTTAATGTGTTGTTCACGTTAACAAATGTATTACACAATATTAGTTAATAAACACACTTTAAATTATTACCAAGTCACAATAATAGTGTACACAACATACGTTGATTTAATTAAGAAATGAAATGGTAGAAATTCTAGGAATTAAATAGAAATTCAAATGTTTTATCTAGAATGGCAAAAAAAAATGTGAATTGGCTTCAGCCCCAAATCCCAAAAGGACGCTACTACAAATTGGCATTAACGTAGAGGTGTTTTTGCCCTCATGTTTTGGCCATGTTTTGTCCAGCCTCCAAAACACAACATAGTCTGGTCTCTACTGGTTTTTAGGGTAGATACTGCATAGCATTTTCACACAGTATAGTTAGCATTACCGTGACCACTACCATTAGGTATTATAACTATATAGCAATACTACATAGGTAGCACATAGCATTATTACATAGTTATTATTATACTTACATACATAGCATTATTATATAATATTACTACATAGCATTGCTGCATAGTTAGTATTAAGATAAGATAAGACAAGATAAGGATTTATTGTAATTCGCATCACACATGGAACATGACGTGGAACGAAATCTAGGTCCCAGTCAACTCCCAAGAACAAAAGTAACAATAAACAATAAATAGTAAGGTGCAAATAACAGCAGCATGAAACACAGTAGCATGTGTACAAGGTAGAAAGTATAAATCTTAATACTGATAATGTATGAAGTGACATGTATAAAGTAATGGGTAGGGGTGATATAGTAGAGGCACTGATTCAATACAGCAGCAGAGATAAATAAGTGGACATGAAGTGCCATTGCAGTGATGTCTGATTGGAATTACTACTCAATGCTATGTTGTTCAGTGTAGAGGGTGTATATACATCATTTTTAAGGCTATTTGAACTCATTTGAGTTCATTTAAAACTGATCACAAAAAGCAATATTATTTTAGAAGCATAAAGCACTAAACATACGTTGAAAAAACTAACGGAAACTTTCTGTGCTTTGGCCTTGTTCATTTTTCATCTTTCAGTACAGCTGCTTGAGTAAACACAGTCTGAACTTCAATTTGAACTTCTCTGACACTTTTGGAAGGGAACTATAGTCGGAACCACTGGACTCGCTTTTGAAAGTTCAAAGAAAATATAGTGTCCAAAAAGAACATTTTATATTTAAGAAAAAAAAAACTTGCTCTTTCCACTGAGACATAAATGAACCCTTCCAGGGGGTGCGTGGGTGGATGCGTTTAGGAAAAGAACACACTCTCCTTTCTGGGCTCCACTAAAAGGCTGCGTGTTTACTTATTCCTAAAGAATGACGACAGACATCATTCTCTTCTGCTTTCCTGAAAGAGAAGGTCTTACTGGAGACTTATGCACGGGTCTCCAACAGACTTGCATCACTTACCAACTAGCAAGGCTCATGTTGGAACAGGACAGTTAAATCTCAAATGAGCCAAAGCAACGTCATTTATGGGTTTGTAATCCTCTGCCCAACACGTCTATTAAGCTTGGATTTGAAAACATTCCCTATGTAGAGTACCTTGATGTTCCTAGAACAGTTCTGAGTCATTTCCCAGCTAGCTAGTCAGAGTCAAAGTTAAAGCTGCTTTGGAGTCTAAGGCACCTTTTTATTTTGAAACAAGACGGCATACCGAGAAACTTCCAGTGGTCTACCTTAAGTTACATACAGCATGCAATGATATTAGTAGGCGGAATAATAATTTCCCAGAATGTTGCATCAAATCCTGTACAGTAATGTGTAGGCATGGCTACTTTGGCAGACATTTCATGGAATTGTTGGCAGTACCACCCAAACCTTCCTCTTTCTTGTCATTCAAGTGGATTCTGGTAAATTTAAAAATAACACAACCGGCAGGAACCTTTTATTTTGCTACAGAGCTATATAGTGTTGGCAACATCTTTTCAAATCCATTTTAAACTAATTTTCAACCACTATTTAACTATTTCAAAGAGAAAACATTGTGTACGATTCTAAATAAAAAGGAAATCTTTTGGCTGGTTTCCTAGAGTCAGGTCAAGCCTAAATCTAGAAAAGGACTTTCCAATGATTGACCACTAACACCATTTAGTCCATGAATCAGCTTAAAAGGGAATCCCACCAACTTTTTTTACAATTTATTTTTATTTTTACTAAATTTCTGCATGATTCAATTGTTAAGAAGGAAATGTCAAGAGTGGTTTAACGTACTCTGCTCTAGAGAAACATCTGAAGACATTGATGCCTCCACACAGAAACTTATTACATAAAACTACATGAGCCTATATGAAAAGCTCGTTTTCAACTTACTGTATAGTCATGAAAACCACCGAATGTACATTTTCCCACCTTTTTTATCTGTTGCAGTCATGTAATGATGTTTTCATGCAGCAGACAAATTGATGGCCTTTAGGTACTGATTTACATGGCAATCTGATGGTGTCTGACACACAGGAGACCAGCACTTTTTACCTTTCAGACATGGACACTGGCATCACTCTTACCATATCCTCATGCTACACTCCGCCGCTGCTTTAAATCTCTGTGGATCAGAGCATCTGCTGAAAGCGTAAGTGTAATACTAACAGCCTTGTATGTAGCTGTACATGCATTTAGCACACAGTCCCCATGCTCTGCTGAAAGCCTGACCATTATTAAAGAAATAGCTACTGACACTGCTGCTTTACTGGATGGGCAAATGCCACAAATTTGAAGAAGAAAGAAAACAACTAGGCAAACAAGACTGAGAAAACATGACACTATCTAAGAATAACATAAAAAAGAACTTGCATGGTTACATTAATTCAGTGAACTCTTAGGACCTGTAGGGAAAGTGATGGTGAAGATCAGGTTGATTTGTTTTGATGGCTTTTCTACAGTAAACATTATTCTTAATGATATTACTGCTTGCAAGAGGAATTAAGCGTCATTGTGTCTGTTAGCAAGAATACAGTAAACCATTCCATTTCTATTTTCTTATGGCTGTAAGGTAATTGTTTACAATCAAATCTTACATCAAATCAGTGTGACCTATACAAGTAAGCATGCATTACTTTTTGGTATATCCTTGGTTCCTGATGTAATGGCATTTTTTCATGTTTGGTAGTGATTTGTATAAATACAGTAGCTTCACAAGTAGCATTCACAATGCAAAACCTCCTGCATACCACTCACATATATTAGTGGGAAAATGTTGCAACAACCTAGCAACACCTGACGAAATTAAAGTTGATTCACAAACTTTTCCCTCTAGTTTAAAGTTACTTTTTGAAAGAGGTTGCAAGGTTTTGTACAGAGATTCTGAAAGACATTTTTTTTTCTATTTGGATGTCATGCTTAGACCTCTGGAGGATAAAGTAAAATAAAATGATTATTCGAGCATGAAAATCACAACCTATATCTGGCAGTTTAAATGGTTTCCTGATTTCTCCTCAGTGTTAGAGCTCTAGAAGTTAACACTCAGTGTCAGCATTTCTGATAAAAACCACATCTTGTTCCAGGCAGATGTATGCAATAATCATCTTCAGTTTGGTGGCCCTTCAAAGGACCAGAGGTTTAACTGGAATTGAAACATCAAAGTGTTTGGTTCTCTCAGACTGACTAATGCAGACCTTCAGTGCTTCTCATGTCATAATTGACCCCATGAGTAAAGGCAATGAGGCATTGGAAATCCTGTACACTTTGGCTGGGGTATGGAAACTTAAGCCTCGTTTACAACATGACACTTTAAAGTTTGAACACAGTGTGGTATGACACCTCAAAAAGACTGTCAGATGGAGCTAAAATAGAGCTACCAAAGTCTCCCAAAATAACTACATTTCTGTTTTTTAAGTCCAGCCAATTTCACACAAAAGATGTGCATTGAGACAAATTTTGACATCTGAGTATCTGCAAGAGTTAGTAGATAGATATTTGATTACTTACACATATGTGTGTGTGTGTGCGCGTGTGTGTGTGTGCGCGTGTGTGTGTTGGGGGGCTTTAGCTAACATAAATGGCTGATATTATTTGTCGTTTTTGAGTTTAATTGATATTACATTATCGGTGAACTTTTCCTATGATTAAAATAAAAGTAAAAAGGTATAAAAAAGTGAAAAAAGAAATATATTTTGCTTTCTGCAGATTAAACCAGTAGGTTTTCATTGCATAAAGGAGTCTGCCTCCTCAGGCGAGTTAATGAGCCAATGCTATCACTACAGCTTTCCAGTACTGTGCTAGGAGTCTTGTACACTGGAAAAAAGATTAGATGAAGCTGGGAGAAGCTTCTTTTTCTCTTTTCCCATTACAGTTTAAATGATGGAAACGATGCCTGTAAATGTGCTGGTGTGTTACTGGTGGAGCAGAAATTTGAATAAGAAATTTGTGTGTGTGTGTGTGTGTGTGTGTGTGTGTGTGTGTGTGTGTGTGTGTGTGTGTGTTTGGAGCATTTGAGGTGGGCTGTTCTGCATCATATAACTTGTGGTCCCAATCTGGCCCTGTATATATCGTTTACTGAAAACAAGGGGAAAAAAAGAAAGAAAAAACAGCCAGGGTGATACAGGGGTCTTGAACTCCAAACATCCTCAGAAAGTCCCTGTGGAACCACAAAGAAAACATTCAGGGTCGTTGTCTTACCAAACACGTCCCTTTCTTATTTCCCAATTACTCTGCCCCTAATGAAAGAAACCCTGACTACTTTTAAGACCTACTGAAACTCCCCTTCGTTGACCAGAGCTATTGGTCACTGTCTTGACGTGTGCCGTACTGACTAATATGTTTCTTGACATTTTCTGGTGCCTGGAAATCTGAACTGGGCAGGTGGAAGTCTGGCTCACTGACCACGATGACTCTGGGTAAAGGTCACTCTTTAACTGTATTTGCCCCCCCCCCCTTCTTTTCCCTGCTGAACAGGACAAATCGCATTTCAATTCATGACCTTTGCTTGAGCTTTTAAGATTACTCTACTGCTTCTATAAACCCTGAATCACCATGCAAAGAGCGAAAAGCTTGACAATCAGAGCTGTTATGTGGTAAAGTCATTAAACTCCATTGAAGCTTTGACACTGTATCCCCTGCTGATCTATAGTGGCACCCATTCTGCTTTTTGTGTCTTCAGTGATCTCATTCATTCCTACTGCTGTGGTAATAATCAAGTCGACTTGTTAACCTAGCATCGCTGTTTCCGTTGGTGCACTGTGGAATTTTATATTCTGCTGAAAGACTTAATCCCAGTGCAAATGGACAGACAGTGAGGCTGGAGAAATCCCCCTAACGTCAGCCTGTTTAGATCATATGGCTGGAAGCTAGGACAGATTGTGTATTATGGTGAATCCCAGGACTATTGTAATCCACGTTTTTCAGACACTGTGCTTGAATAGACGGGTTAGAGTGAGAGAAGCACAAAAATGGAGAGAAATGGGAAAAATCACGTTTGTCCTCGTTCGTCATTTTCACTGTTGTCCACACAGTGTGTGGTCTGACCGGAAATTTGGAAATGGGAAAAACATTCAAGCTAGTCTATTCAGCTAGCTTATGATACCTAAACACCTGACTGATACTTTCCCTTTTATTCACCACAAGTGAACACTCACTACTAGGTTTATTTTTACATATGGAGCTGGATGACTTCCTGTCAGGATGTTGATGCTGGCATCTCACAGTATGAGCTGAAACGTTAGATTGAGTGGACTGTATTCACACAATATTCCTAGTTACTGTCTCTTTTCATTTAGGTTAACAGACTGGGTAAGTTCTTTCAGTGTTTGCTATTGTTTACATATATCTTCTACTCAAAAACCAAGCCAAATCATATGTAGTGATTGTCCATGCCAAGAACTTCTAAAGATGCAATGACTTTCAATCCTGCTGAGAAGAACTGGCCCTGCAATCAGGGGTGGATCCAAGGGTGGGGCCATAGAGGCACCGGCCCCATTAAAAATCTGATTGAACCCTATAAGAACCCCTATCCTGTCAGAGCACTTCTCCAAGATAGATACTTTTCACAAAACTTACCATTTTAAATTATGACTGTTTAATTCACATGAATTGAGGGGATTGGAATAGTTTTGATTTTTTATCTCTGCGGTCAACAAAAAGAATTCTGAAGAAGAATCTTTTTCCCCGGCTGCATATTACGATCATTTATGGACCAACTTACCAAATTAGTTCTAACTGCAGTCCCACAGTAAAACACTGTTTAAAAAAGAATGACATGTTTAGGCCTTAGATATGTACACTGACTAGATTCTAGATTTAAACCCTATAGAGAATATTTAGTATCATATTAAACACAAACTGGCTTGTCAATGTTTTTAATTGTTTGAAGCCATCAATGCTGAGTGGAACGACATTGGCCCTTAATTCTGTAAAATACATTTAAAGAAATAACAGGGAAAAACTCTCATACTATGTTACCTGATCTATTTGTTTGATTCTTAATTTACTGACCAATGATTTGTTGTTATGGCCATTAAAAGCTTAATGTTTTGCCTTTTTGTATTTAGATTTGTCACAACCGAAACACATTTTCTGCAATTAACTTATCTGTTTTGTCTTTTAATGAAGCATATTATAAATTTATGTATACACAACTGTTTAAAGAGTTATGCTAAAACTTAGCTAAATTGTCACTAATGAAAGAGTCACTACCTTAACATTTGGCAAAGTTTTGGTAGTATTATGATTGTTTTGGCAGTGACAAAATGGAATATTTTAGTATTAGGTCAGACAAAACAAAATGACTTTAGTCTTAAGACCAAGTCAGTTAAATGTCTTGAAATGTGCTTTCAACTCTGAACCAATTTGGCAGAATGATCCATATACAGATACAGTGAATTATTTATACACAAAAAAGTTTTGAATTTGAAAGGTTTAGCTATAGTCACCAGACTGTAGTGTCTTAATGGCAGTAGTTAAGAAATATAACAAATTAACAAATTATAACCTCTTTAATTTTTTAAGCTAAAGTTGTAAGTAATATGTCACAAAGTTGCCTTAGCATTTTTTTCTTTTGGAGAGTTGCCAGGTCCAGCAAAAGTCTGCAGCTCATAGTTTGCTCGAAAGCTACAAACCAGAAGCAGAATCTTTACAATTGTTGCATGTAGGAACTGTGAACTGTCGTGATTGCAGTGAAAGCTATTAAGTGCCCATCAAATGACATAGCAAGTGGCAATCATTGGGTCCAAGCACTTTATGCCTTTGGAGCCAGTGCAGGCCTTTTACTATGTAGAAAACAAATGATGGGCATATGCCTTTTACTGCAATCACTAGAGCAGTTCCCTGTATTTCATTCTCATGGTGCACCAGAATGCTTCATTGTCATGTTAAAATGGCTGCAATTTAATCAGAGGACATCAAGCCTCCACACTCCCCTACAGCTGAGTTTACATGTCTGAGTAAGGTAAATTCTTAAGTTGTAATTTTTTTTGTCTCACAAATATATATTTTATCATGTCTGAATGTGTTCTGAATGCAAAACTGAATATGAAATTAACTGAATTTTGATTCTGTGGTTCATGCTTGATGCACTGAATAAAATCTATGGCCCCAACATGGCCCCATCTAAATCAGCTATAAATTCACCAATACCTGCAATTTAAATAATTCATCTCTCTAGTTTGGTCTTGTATCAGCCAATATGATCAAACTGTTAAAACCGCATTGGGTTGTAGCTACTCATTTGTAAATATATATAAAATTTATTAACTTATTTGAGTCAAATTTGCCAGTCCCTTTAAATGCAGAAGATAAACTAGACTTTTTTTCAACTAGCTTCAGAATGTGTAAGAATAAGTTTGAGAAAATAAATTGAAGCAATCTTTTATGAAGTTATCAGGATGTTATTGCTAAAAAATACCACATGCTGCAAAGAAAAACAAGCAAAAAACCCCTAGTATTATAAAACCTTATATTCATTTAAAAGAAATGGAATGATATGTTGATTATGCTGTTAGAGCTGGACACTTTATTACTTTAAATGTGAAAAAAATGTACTAATTAAATTATTTTGTATCGACTGGAAAACTTTTTTTTACCGGTAATGAGAATTTGTTATGGTTATTTTTCATTGTATTACAAACTAATTGACACTATAAATACTAACATTATGTATTAACAACTAGAAGATTTGCCTGAAATTTTTATATTAGTACAACTGGCTACTATAGTATTACCATATCATTACCTCTTTGATCTGTGCTACTTAAAACAAATATAGTTTTAAATGACTTCTCTTTGAAAAATCTTTTACATGCTTGCAATCATTAGATTTATCTGCTCAAGGAAGTGCTCCAAAGCCCAACCCACATTCTGTGGCTATTTCTGCACATTGCATGCAATTATACATTTCTACTATTCATGTCCAAATATCCAAAACGTACGAAGGGCAGCTTTATCTATTGAACATAATGAATATGCCATGTCTTATCAGTTTACATGCCATTAGTAAGAGTTCAGTTTTTTTGTGCTGCTAAATTATATGATTGTCCCAAAACGTTTTGGACCAGTGATGATTGATTTTGCAGAAAACTTTTATTAAATTTTTAGCTTGTTAACATGCTGCCAATTACAGGGCAACTAGTTAAATTGCAACTTGAAGCTAGTACTTTAAGTTAGTCTAGGATTAGCCAGGGTACAGAAGAAAAGCAGATGAAGGAGAAAGGTAAGGTACAAGCAGTAAAGTGAGAGAAAGAAATTAAAGCTGACTTTCTTTATGCTGCCAACTCCTTTCCTTAAGTTTTTTCTTTTTCTTCACACTTTTTTCTAGCTCTTTCTCATCTATCCTTCTCTCTCTCCTCTCGTTCATTTGATCCTTGGCTCATTGGGTTGTATGGCTCGGCACACCTGGCACTCTTGCCCAGGCAACCTCCCGTAGCAATGTTTTCTTTCTTTTTTCTCACCACTTTCCATCCCCGGCCCCACTTTGGCCTAAGAGGTGGACAAAAGGGTGGAAGAAGGGAAGGCAACTGTGCACCTGCAATGTTTAGTGGCTGACCACGAGGCAAATCCTCCACAGCAGAACCTGACACAAGATGACATTCTCTGTCATTCATTTTCCCAACAGCCTCATCCCTTCTTCGCTGCCAGAGACCTCCAGAATGAAACCAAGGCTGATTGACGATTGACGTTCTCACAAAACAATCCCAGCCGTATTTTTGCACACATGGGTGGTACGCCTCTTCTGCTTTTGGCAACAGCACATTTTCTGCCACACATTGAAGCAGTTTAGCTTGGCGTATCACAGCACAGTGCAAATATGCAAAATTGCACCTGCTTTTGTTGATTTGTTGATCATGATGATGATCTGTGCTCACTTACACGAGGTTAAGATGTTTGGGTTCATGTAATGTCACCTGTTCCTAGATCATTCATCATACATCCCTACCACTATACCCTGTCTCAGGACTCCTATGAAAACCGACATCAAAGTCTGTCTGTACCACTCTTACCCACAAACCCCCATGGCCCTGACATCACAGCTCCATGTTTGCACAGCTGGCTGAGTGCAGCTCCAGACAGAGCTCACTACATACACCACTTCCCTCTACTGCTGGGCTGTGAGTATGGTGTGAGAAAGAGGGTACCTATAAGGGGGGCTTGACCATATGCACACACATTTTTGGGTGAGGAAGTGAGTGTGAGGATATTTGTAAGGTTAGTAATGAGTGTGAGCACATATACAGTCACTGTTCACTTTATTACAAATGCATACCTTGTTGGTCCCCGGAGGTGTACAGTTAAGTGACTAAGGAACATCAAGTAATAATGTTTTGTGCTATCGGAAAATTCCATTTAGCTATTATAAACTAGCTGTCACAATTGACTAAATAGGCGCGATGGCCCTTTAGCATCCATAATAAGACCAAAAGGTCGGTCGCTGCACTCTTGAACTACTGCCTCATTGCATATGCATGAGCTTCCCTCCCAAATCAAGGGCATAGACATGGCTCGGCCTGGGTGGCTCACAAGCCTGTCTAATCAAACAGAGACAATAAAATTTGTTTTCTGTGACTGCTGTCATTGTATTGACCAATCAAATCATTAGACTACACATTACATTATTTAGTTTGAATAAAACTAGTCAATATACTTGTTACCATATGAAGTCATATTTTAAGTAGGTCTGACAATCCACTTTTTACAGTATATTAATTTCACTTGTACAGGCTCAAATAGAAGCTCTAGCTCAATGTTTAGAAAAAAAAACTCCATCATAATGTTTGCAAATTTGAACATTATAATGTTCTTTTACTACATAGGTTGAAATGCGCTTCTAGAAACAAATCTAGTGTTACTTTTTGTGAACAATTGTTTTATTGTCTTTAACTTATATGTTGGCATATATAACATAAGAACACATAACATCTCCTCTCCCTCCCCACCACCCCCACCTGGATGTGTTTAGGACAGTATACTTAAAAACATAGGTAAACCTACATATGCAAACATGTATCAGAACATAGCTTCAGGAAAACAAAAGTGAGAAAATAGATACGGAAGTAACCTTGCAATAATTCGGTGAATTGAGTAATCAAAGGTAAGACAAAAATATGACAAGTTGGGACACTGCAAAATGTAAATAAAACCAAAATGCAACGATGTGTAAAACTTTTAAACTCTATATTTAATTGAAAAAGGTAAAAACATATTAAAAGTTGAAACTGAGAAATCTTACTGTGTTTTGACATTTTTTTGCCCATTTTGACTTTGATGTCAACAACACATTCCAGAAAGCTGGTAAAGTTGTGTAATGCTAAAAAAAAAAACAACACCTAGTGGTTAATTGACAACAGGTCAATGACATGATTGGATATAAAAAGAACATCCCAGACAGAGTCTCTCAGGAGGGGTTCACCACTCTATGAAAGACTGCACGATCAAATAGTGCAACTGTTCAAGAATAATGTTTCTCAAAGTAAAATAGCAAAGAACCTTTGCTTTTCATCATCTACAGTGCACAATAACACTAAACGATTTAGAGAATCTTGAGAAATCACTCTTAATCACATGCCATCACTGCCAGACACAGCTTTGTTCCTCAAGCGATCAGGTTTTTAAACTCACAAGGACTGAAGTAACCCCTGCCCTCCCCTCACACACACACTCCACACACACACCTCTTTGATGCTCTACTTGCACTATCTGGAACACTGCTGGTACACTGTGTTTACACTGTTTACTCAAGTGTTACTACATCAGTAACTGCTGTGTTTATGTATGTCATCTGACTGCGTGACTCACAGATCACAGCATGTTAAATATCTCTGCACCTTATACTCACTACCTGATGTCCAGAATGAGCGCTGTGTCGGTGCTGCACTGTCCTGTCTGTTTACTGTTTCAAATGTCTGTTTAATTCATCGTATTTATTGTTTCTAGTTCAATTTTTTGTTTGTACACAATGTCTACACATTCGCACTTTGTACTTTTTGTTCTTGTTGCACTGTGTTGTTCCTGGAGGAATGTAATTACACTCCACTGTGTATTTGTACACAGCTGGAATGACAATAAAAGCATCTTGACTTGACTTGTATGCAAGGGACAAGGCCAAAAGGCAGTATTAGCTGGCCATGATCTTTGGGCCCTCAGGTGGCACTACATTAAAAACACACATGAATCACAAATCACTGCATGGGCCCAGGAACCACTGTCTGTGAAAAAGGTTTGTTGCTGCATCCTTAAATGCAAGTTAAAGCCCTAAAACGCAAAGAAGAAACCATATATTAACAGGATTGAATGCTGCCACCTTCTCTGGGGCTGAGCTCATTTAAAAAGGACTCATTTGAAAAGTGCCCTGTGGTCTGACACATCAACATTTGAAACTCTTTTTGGACATCATGGACTTTGTGTCCTCTGGGCAAAAGAACACTCAGCCGATTAACAGTGCACAGCTCGAAAGCCAGTATTCATGATGGTATAGAGATGTATAGAGATTCATGATACATGCACATCTGTGAAGGCACCATTAATGCTGAACGATATATAAGATAAGATAAGATAAGATAAGATAAGATAAGATAAGATAAGATAAGATAAGATAAGATAAGAAAAGATAAGATAAGCCTTTATCGTCATTCACATCACATGTGGTACATGAGGTGGAACGAAACATTGTACTCACAGTCCAGTCAACTCCCAAGTAACATAAACAATAAATAGAAGGTGCAAATAAAGGGGTGGACAAATAACAGCAGCATGGACCACAGCAGTATGAGTACGAGGTAGAAGGTGTACATCTAAATGCTGGTAATGTATAAAGTGACATGTGTGAATGATATAGTGGAGGCATGAAGTGCCATTGCAGTGATTGTCTAATTGGAATTTGAGAGTCTTACAGCTTCAGGGTAGAAGATGTTCCTCAGTCTGGTTGTTTTGCACTTAATGCTCCGCAGCCTCCTACCTGAGGGGAGCGGAACAAAAAGTGTGTTTGCTGGATGGGTGGGGTCCTTCATGATGCCAGTGGCCCTTTTCCTGCATCTGGAGGTGTAAATACATTATGATATATACGTTTTGACAACATATGCTGCCATTCAGATTATGTCTTTTTCAGGGAAGGTGCTGCTTATTTCATCAGGGCACTGCCAAACAACATTCTGCATGTATTGCCTGCAGTCCAGGCCTGTCAACACTGGTAACATTTTAAATAAAAAATATGACAAAGAAGACCCCAAACTGTTGAGCAGCTGACATTCTACATCAAGCAAAACATTTTAATTTCAAAACTGCAACGGCCAGTCTCCTCAGTTCTTAAACACTTAAAGAGTGTTGTTAAAAGAAGAGGTGATGCAGCACAGTGGTAAACATGCCCCGTCCCAATTTTTTTGGAATGTGTTATTGATATCAAATTTAAAATGGGCATATATTTAAAAAAAAAATTAAAAAATTCTGTTTCAACATCAGATATGTTGTCTTTGTAGTATTTTTCTTTTAAAAATAGGGTTTACATGATTTGCATATTATGAATTCTATTTTTTTTACATTCTGCACAGCATCCCAACTTTCTTGGAAATGGCGTTGTATTTTTCATGCCTGCTGTGGCTGCATGCTTTGCCTATGATGCTTAGGTTTAAGTTTTGCAGTTTGCTGTTTTTTTTATCTTCACATAATTTTTTTCAAGTCAGCTGTCTGATTTAGTTTCAGTTAGGTAGTCTTCTGTGGGCCTACTCTCTATACCAGTACGCTTTAGCTCAGGATGCTATGTTGTTTTTCCTTTGTCCATCTCAGCTGTCTGTTTTAACTTAGTTAGTTCATCTACATTAGACAAATATGTCTGTGGTGAGTGGCTGCTGCTTTATAGTGAAGGGTGTTGCCGTGTGGGTTCTGTTGTGAATCCAGCATTCTGGATTATTACTAGTGTTTTGAATCAAAGTTTTGGAGTATGTCGGGTGATGATTGCACGGCTGTTAGGAATGGTCTACAGCCCGTGTAATGAAATTGTGGGATGATAATATGTTTGGAAATTGTATCTATCAAGTTAACCTACTCACTTTTTTCACAGGCCTACCCAAAATTGTATTTTCGCCTTTCTCAAAGTGCAAAATACTATGAGGAGATTAGGATAATGAATGCCACTCGTAAACAAAGCGCTGCCGGGAATTTTGGGCCCTATGAAAATATCACATGGGACACCAAGCCTGATATTATAAAAGTGCGCAGACATGCAGTAAACTTCCTGCATACAATGGGAATTCACTATTTGATATAAGACTGATATCTGTAAGAAATGTCCATCTTTTATGTATGTAATGGTAAACGTCTTGAATGAAAAATTATCTTAACATTAACAAATGTAAAATAAATAATAAAAAAAAGAAATTCCTGTGTACCCCCTGTACGTATGTCTACAGACACAACATAAAGCTGCTCACCTCCTTCTTCAGTTGGGAGTTAGGCTGGTTTTTTAGGGGTATATCCTGTGCAGACATGAGCTGAGGTAGTGCTACCCATAAGCTTTGCTTATTTGTACAGTGTGGCTTGGCCAATACAGCCTTTAATGAAGCACATGACTCGTGCAGTAACAACCAGCTGTTTTTGTGTAAAAGCCATTTCTCTAGTTGTCTCTGGATTGGCAGTCTATTTTATTGAATCAAGGCTGGTATAGCAGCCTAATCATTGGCCAGTTAGCTACCCAGTGTTAAGCTTGCGGTAGTGGGGAAAGATGTGAGGGAATTTTTGTTTAGGTTTGTGATGGCTAGAAATGATGCTAGAAATATTATCTTGGCTGTTCTTGAGTGCTGTAATTGCATAAAAAATAAAGTGGAATTTAGAGTGTACTTTTTTTATTATTATTTATTATTTTTTTAGTTTCATCATACCCTTCAGGGCTTCTGTGAGACACTGGAGAATTTTCCTTTCAATGGAAAATCATATTCTCAGTTATATTCAGACTTTCATACAACAGGCATGTGAGGAAAACACGTGGTTATATCGTGTTGAACTTATGTTAATTATGAAGTTGAGCCTCTTAGTAAATCTGTCTCTTTAAAGCATCTGCCACTGAAAATGACTAACAGAACCTGACCTGTGATGACGGCTGATAAACTTTGCTTGTTGAACAGATGAACTACCATTTCTGTAGAACTATACACAGAATTGCCTGTTTATTAGGTACACTTATGGAAGGGTGGTAAATTAAAGGGAAAACCCACCTAAAGTGCCTTAGCAGGATTATGGTTTGGCTTAGGTGAGTAGGGACCACTAATAAGTTATAAAACAATTGCCTAGCGTGATAAATTACACCTTACACAGTTCCACAGCATGTGTCTGTGATACCAAAATGCCTCAAAGCAATGAATGTGGGACCATCCACTGCCAAGATTCCCATTACATCATCTATCCCATGGGGCCTTACCCATTTCACACAGCTGCCATGGTAACTATGTGCAGATAAAAGGTACCAACGTCTCCCGTGCCCAACAGTACATAAAGCATACCATGTGCTTTACAGTAACGTCAGGAATAAACAGTTTTAATCCATCAATTGTACTTTTGTCCTGATGGGAACTTACGATAGATGCTCTTTGTTCTCAGACTCTTACAAATACTTTAGCTTAGTCTTGTTAAGAATTTAGTGAGTTTAGTGTCACTATTTTTTTTGCAGTTCACTGTGTCCAGGATGGTTGAGACATGTCAATCAATGATTTGAGAAATGTTAGCTTCTCTCATGCATTTGAGACTAATTTTATCAGTATGGCTTCGAAGGAATCTACCCTACAGACCTCTTCTTGGTTCAATACTAAATCCTGGGTTTACATTTGCTGCTCGACAGCAACATCCATCACATTCTTTCTGTAGCCTCTCTCTGTCATCAGAATTTCCACATCAGCACGACTGCTGCTTTCCATAAATAAGAATCTCCTGTACAACAATAAAAATACTATTTAAACACAATAAAACAGTTTTGAAGTGTTTACTGAAATCCTATTTGCTTCTGATTTTGTGAATCAAACTTGTTTCCATCACAATATGTTCACTCATCAATGTTAATGAAGAAAAAAAAATACACATAGTTCAACTGAGTGACCTGCAAAAAGAGGTAGAAATTTCATTGCTTTTACATCTACTGTAAAAATGGGTTAAACAAGTTCACTGCTCTTTCTTATCTTCCTCATGTTTCATATCAGACATTACCACAGACATATTCTAAATCTTAAAACTGTCTTATTAAAACCTTATCTTTCACCCACGTGATCATTTCTACTAAGACATGGCCTGCAGAAACTGAGATCATCATCCTTATTCTGAGAAGCATGATCACCAGACCCACGCTTGCCCGCCCCAAATTTATGGCCATTTACTACCTTCCCCTTGAACATGTGGCAACCATCTGATCAAAAAGCAGACAAAGGAATGACAGCTTTTCACAATAAAGGCAACAAAAGAGCAACAACTGTAGAGAAACGTGTCTGTTCTTCTATCTATCCCATATAATACTCTTACTTTGCCAGGAAAACACATCAGAGACAGTGTCTAGGCAGACAGCTGCTTTAAAGCCATAATGATGCCGAGATTTTACAGGGGAGGAGGGTCTTACTACACAGATGATCAATTAATTCTGAATAAAGCACCAACACACATAGAGGAATGAACTATTTAGAACAATAGTTATATTTGAAGTGAATATGACCAACATAGGGATCTAGTTCATGGCCTTTCTCACTGGTTCTCACTGAGTTACCTACTGGTTAGAACAAGTGTGTCCTGTCCTGGTCCTGGAGATATACCACCCTGGAGACTTCAGACAAGGTGTGTTAGTTTAAGGTTGGAGCTAAACTCTGAAGGGTAATGGATCTTCATAAACAAGATTGGGAATCCAAGGGTTCGACCGATACACTGCTCTGTAGTACCCAGTGAATTGTACAGATATACCCTAGGGAATGGCTTGAAGCCTGTGCTCTTTTAAGACTGTACAAATGTCCTCTTAGTCAACTTGTATAATACTTGCATGTAACATGGCCTCTGCCACCATTCAGGGTCCATTTCATGAAGTAAGGCACAGCTCAGCTTTGGCCCCAAAATACATGTAATGGGTCAGTTTGGGTTCCATCAGGTTTCATGCTCTGGCCAGCACCTATTAAGATTTTGCCACAGTCAATTTTAACCTGTCAAAAATGCTAGCATCACCATAGCTTTTGCAATTTCACAGATAAAACATCAAAAGTGCATGTTTAAGAGATCAATGTGCTCCATTTGTGGCTATTTGGAACAACAACAAAACATAACGTTGGCAGGAAGGGTGCTAATAAATTTTAGATGTTTTTCCCTATGTGAGGATCTGGGAAGCTCTTTATAATAGGGCTGACCAAAGTTGGCCCATGAAGATATGTAATTTGGCCTGCCGAAAAGTTACACCAAATCCCACTCCTGAACAAACACATTTTGTATTATAAATATAACCTGTCAAATTCTTATTTCCCTCTTAAAACTGTATTTTATGCATTAAAACATAAAAATACTAACAAATTATAGGGTCATCATATGAAAAACATATCTTTGTATTTTTGGCCATCAGCTCATCACAAACACCCAAAAAGTTTGGCCACTCCTGTCTTAAACAGACCCCCTGCTTATTACTCAGTGTGGCATAGCAGTTAAATAGAGAAGGGAATAAAACTGCCACCTGGTGAACAGGAGGTTTGCTGGGTTAATGTCCAGCTCTGGCAGGAATCCTCTCATATCATTATACTGTAGTACTTTTAGACTGACTAGAGTTTTGGAAGAGACTCCTAACAACACATTTGCCTTCAACACTATTAGACCACTTCTTCGGATAAAGGTACGTCATGTGCTCTGAATTCAATTAGATTTAATTCACGTTCAAGTTGTCCTTTTCTTTGATCTCTTGCTCACCAAAGTGCCTGTGCATGGGCCTGTCACAATGTACGCCCGCCCTGCTAGTACTTGAGGCCAATTAGAACAGTTTAGCCTGTGAGAAGTTTTTCTCTAGTCGTCCCCTCAGGCTACCAGAGTGTGACTTTATCAGAGGGTCCACAATGGAGGTGAGAGGTTAAAGATGTCAAAGCAGAGACCAGAGACAGGCCATCCCTTTTCACTTCTAAAATAAACAAGAGTTATCAGGACTTTTGTGGTGGCAGCATTGTGTAGAATAAAAACCTCTTGTAGTGGAGAGCTGCCACTGGTCTCAAGAAATGAAGGTGGAAGTAATTTTACACAACTGGTGAAGATGTTATCTTGCTCAGACTAGCCATCATATGTGGTTTTACACTCTGTTCTTGTTTCTTGGAAGAGGAGCAAGAAGCCACACCCTCTATACTTGTAACATATATTTGTTTTGTAATTTTAGGCCTCAGCTCACCACAAACATTGTTGGAACAAAACCTTGTATCTCCTTTTTTGTAGTTTATCAGTTTTTTTACATGATTTGAAAGTACCTGTTAATCTTTCATAACGAATGGACCAAAAGAAACGGCCCAAAATGACTTGGAAAGAATTCTGGCTCCATTGACTTACATTAAAAGTAAATTGTGTTTTTTCTTTCTTCTGTAAAGTGACTATTTTGGAGATACGAGGTTTTGTTCCAACAACAGCGATATGCTCTTCACCCAATAGTACTATCCTGAACTTCTCTAGGGCTGTGCTTGAAGCTATATGTTCTAGACAGTGAAGGTTAAATAGTCCACTTCTGCTATTCTCTACACTCCGGGTAGGAAATGCTGGAGTTTCCTTGTAGATGACAACTTTTTGGTGTACAGTCCATTCTGATGGCACTAAACCAAAAGTGAACATTTTTCTCTCAATTAATTTTTCCTGTAATTTCTCTTAGAATCAAAAGGGGCTTTTCTTCATAACATGCAGAGCGCTAAAGAATCAGAATGGCTGTTCATGCACAAACAGTTGTATTCCAATTCACTGAGGAACATTTAAAGTCTTTTTAGTTCATTTTACTGGATAGTTATAATAATTTTCTTATAACTTACTTATAACTTAATAACTTAACATTACTAGCTATGTGCAAATCATTAATTCATCAGAATTTGAGAGTGTACAAATGTTTATAAATGACAGTTCATGTAGTTGTTGGTGGTATATAAAACCATAATTATCAGTATATAATGTTTATCTATTTTTAAATATAGATATTCATGCTGTTTTCCTGTACATTTAAAACAAGCCCTTTCACTATTAAACAATGAGCTGTAAAACATCAGATCATGTGTACGAATCATCTCAGCAATTTATTGAGGTGTGTAATGTTCAAATAGTGACATACGGTGTATTTTACATTTTAAAAGTAGCTAAAGTTCACAATTAGTTCATGTTTCTAAAACAAATGCAAAAACAAACGAGATCAGCTCAGGCACATGCATCATATCTGAATTGAGAGTGGCGCTTGGTTTTCTCCTCTCTCTCACAGATAAAAGCATATATTGCTGTTTATCTGAAGGGGACAGTTTTGGTGGTCTATTCAGTGTCTCACCCTTGTTAAGAGTCTCATTTTTTTCTATATCTTTGAAACTTCTGGGTTTTTTTTTTTCTCACTTGTTTTATTCTCCCTTCCCCTTTGTTATGCAAGTAGATGATCTTATGTCTAATCTTCTCAAAAAAAAAAAAAATCCTGAAAACGGATTGAAAATTAAACAATTGAAAGGTGATTTTGGACTTTTTTCACAGTATTCAGTCTAACGAAACTGGCTGATTCTTATCTTTTGAATGGTATTGTATAATTGAATTATGATAACTGTAGTAGTTTGAAACTTGTTATCTCTCCATACAGAACAATCCAGATTGGGCTGATTAAAAACTATTTCAGGTAAACCTTTTTTTCTTTTTTCTATATAAAGAATAAAGCCAGGATTCTAGTAATTTGTTAGTGCTAAGCTAATGATAGCCTCCTGAGTTAGATTTTTATTTGAATTTTTCATTCTGCCTTAAATGGTGCAGCAGTTCTGGTGCCTAAATGTAACTGCTGCACTGTTAAAAGGCCGTTCATTCAAAGCGTCAGTGTTTTATTTGAAGCTTGACACAGACAGATTAGTCCATTATCTTTTACCTTGTACAGTAACTCGTTCAGTAGTGCTCTGGTAGTTTGGATACTGTTTCCATGTCCAAATTTTCAGTCAAAACTGTATCGAGGAGTTCCAGAAGGCCTAGATTGTTCATGGAACTGGCCCTGACTATTGGAAATCAAAACGTGATTGGTAGATTCTTCTGCCACTTTGTTATTATACTGACCAGCATAAACTAGCATAAACCTGCTTACGCTAAAATGAAGTGCATGCTGGTCTATATAGTTTTTCTGCAGGGTAATCTTGTATGGTTTACAAGCTGTTGTTCTCATTTACATGTACTAGATACCAAGGAGAAAGTGTTCCTGACTGGCCACTTTTTCATTTCCTGGGCATTTCAGAATTTAAACAAGATCATTTGTTTTAATCCAAAACTTTACAAAGACACAAGCGTAATACTGTAATACTTGGAGTGTTTGACGACAAGCCGATTCCATTGTATAAAAATGAACTAAAAATTATAGACATGCATTTTTTAGTTTCCAGAAGTCATCAGGCCTTCTCTGCCCTGATTGTTCCCTTCCGATTATGGCAGGTGCCACCTGGCCAATAAATGAAATCCAACTAAATTGCAGTCTAGACCTACTTTCACGTTGACTTGAGAAACTAAAGTGAAAACTGAAAGCTATCAGAGAATTAGCAGAGCTTGTGTGGCTAACAAGGGATTTACTGTAGCGAGGCCTAGCTGAGACATTAGCCTGGGCTCTGCTTGTAGCTTCTCATGTTTAAAAAGTATGACGCGCTGCCAAACTGTCCTTACGTGACTTTCAAGTCACATGAGGACACCACGCTCGCACACAAACAAACCCTGACAAATACACAGCGGGCTCATCGCATAGTTCTTTCAGAGATCATGATTAAGGGACACGGAAACAGAGTAGCGTCAGAAGTGGATTGCATTAAATGCTTAGCATTACTAATTTGCTGTCCCACCCCCTTACACAAGTGTATATGCTATACTCGAGGGATGTGCAGCGCAAATGAGCAGACGCCCACTCACAGGAGAATTGCTTGCACAACTGTGCTCTTTGTGTTGCCCTTGCTGCTCCTTCTCTTTTTCATACTCTTTGACTCAACACATCTTGAAATTCCATATTCTCTGAATAAATTGACTGACTGGAAATGAGTACAACTTTCCATCCCACACAGACATGCAATATAAACACCAAAAACAGTTGAACAATACTGTCAAGTGTCCAGACAGTGACTGAATGTTGCACTGCAAACCTCTCATCTTTCTCTGTTGTCAAAACACATATACATACATTCTGGAGAAGGCCAAAAAATGACCTCAGTAAGCTTCTCAGTCCTGAAGAAGCCTACACACCTTGCTAAGGCTGTCTGTTAACTGCCATATACACATGCAAAGCTACCATTAGAAGCTTAATTACTTGTTTGGGCTTAATTTTTAGGCCTAGACTACAGACTTGGCCTGCAGAGAGCTATCATTTACTGACAAACAGCACAAGACAAAGAGTGCTTACTGTCTCTCTGTCAGTACAGGACTGACTGAATGTTGTAAATGTACCCAAACACGAGTTATTAGCATGAGCAAATGGAACATTAAACTGTTGCAAATATGTTTTGTTACATTATTTTTCAAAAGCCCATGTATCTCCATTTGTTTTTTTCATTTTCTACATATTGTGTGAATATTTTGTGATGATTACACCAGTAGAAAATGCTCCAAAATCACTTGAATTAAAATCATTTTACATTAACTTACATTAACAGGTAGCATTTTGTCTTCTCCTCAAACTTACTATGTTGAAAAAATGGACACCATTCAAAATTTGTGTATCACTTGTCATAAAGATGATTGATATTCAATGATATACATTGTAGAATGCAATGCTATAAATTAGACACCAAATACACCAAAATGATCAGGTTTATTCACAATTTTAAGAATTTTGGGAACAACAAGAAGTTATGACAGTTACTAAAGCCACACCTTCTCAGTTCTGGAGACTTCTCTGGTGGAAGTGTGGAATTGCAAACAGCTTTTGAAACATTTTATGCCAGTTGTGCTTTGGATCCCTTCCATATGGACGACTCTGATGATTGAAGAGTATTCACAAAAGACCTCTGATTGCAGAGCAACCTCTGATTTTTAAATGATTGTTTAGGCGTTTTGTGGCGACTTACACACACATGCACATTTTAGCATGTTTTACTTTTCTCCTAACTCAGTAATGCTACAAAATGTCTTACATATTATTGATATAAAATGACAATAAATACACTAGAGGTGAAAGTATAGAATGACTTGTTATTGTTATTTAATTTCATTTGAACTCCTTAACAGCCCACAGGAACTTCCAGCAGGCCCAATGTTTTATTACACACTGCTATAACTTTAGATTAGCTCAACCAGTTTGTATTGAAGCCCCTGTAGTTACTGAATAACATGTCTTTGTAGGTAATAAGCCTGGGCTTTTAAAGGGTTAACTTAAAAAGCACAATAAGCTAAACGCTAGAATGTATTTTAAGAGGTTTTATTTAATAGTTGAAATTAAATTAGTTTAAATAGTTTAATTTAACACATCCCTGGGTGGTGTGGTGGTGCAGTGGGTAGCTCTGTTGCCTCACAGCAAGAAGAGACTGGGTTTGGTTCCCCGGTCGGGGTAACCTGGGTCTTTTCTGTGCGGTGTTTGTATGTTGTCTGCATGGGTTTCCTTCCACAGTCCAAGGATGTGCAGTCAGGCCGACTGGACATGCTAAATTGCCCCACGTGTGTGTGTGAATGTATATGTCTGCCGTGTGATGGACTGGCAACCCTTTGCCTAATGACCACTGGGATAAGCTCCAGCTCCCCTGACGACCCAGAAGGACAGGAAGGAGCAGTTTACTATTGTATGTTGCATTTTTTACAATATATTAACCTCAGCAAATAGAAACTGGGACTACAATTTGCACAAAATTGTCATATTTAAGTGTGCTGTCCATAAAGGGCGGGTTAACCTATTTCCACTTGGAAAATCAACAAAACATGTAATTGGACAAGGGGTGTTGAAACCTTTGCACACAGCTGTATATGAGGGACTGCTGTTGTAATAAGTTCCATGATGAAGATGTGACCTAAGGTCAATGCTCAACAGAAGTGTAAGCACAGTACTATGCAATAGTCTGAGACAATGATATGTAAAGCCTGGTTTGTAGGCATTTATTTAGTAAAAAGATGCTAGAATAACAGAATAAATATAAATACATAAACAAGCAATACATGGTGATTTTATGTCTTTCTCTGTAGTAGCTTGAACATTTCCAAACCTCATCTCGAGGAAGCAGAGCATTTGCAATAACCATGAATCCTTCATGAAGTTAAATGTGTGCTTCTGATGGAGTTTAGCAAATCCATGCGAAGGCTGGAATGACTGAGAAGTTATATTCCAACTGTGTTTTTCTAGACATACTTTATATAGATGCTGCCATCACAAATAGTTTTATACAAATTCATGGCTGCATGGTAAACTTTTGCACTGCACTATGTGTGGTAGGTGTTTTTGATAAGATGGCCAGTAAGTGCAAGTACAGTGTAGGTGTATTTACTAAACTGGCAACTATGCACAATATATTTGAAATACTGTACCAGATGACCCAGTAACCCATATAAACATGACTAAGCAATATGTAATAAACTTACCATGCATGCATGTTTAGACAAATAAAGCTCATTTAGTCATAAATGACTGTGAATGCGTTATTCGGCTTTGCAAGTATAGTTATGGAAGTCATCTAAGACTGTGGCCTGGCATCTATGTTCTAACTAACATATTAGTAACTATTTTAAAATCAAATATACTTACAACATGGTTCTAACCATCATATTTGTACCTATTTTTTTTTAAATGTTATGCTACCACAATACGTACCTCAATAATATACCTCAGTTCTCCTGGTTGTCTAATATCTTTGCTGAGTACTACACCAAAGAGTGTAATAATAATTATATAATTTGATTATAATACTGTATCAAGTTTATTACATTTGACCCAGTAACCTATTTGAACATGACCCTGCAATATATAAACACTACAGAAACCTTCTGTTTTTGCCCCACTACCCCTCGCTGGCACACTGCATGCCTTCTAAATAACCTTAAACTAGTTGTGGTCCACAGCTCCACCTTCAGTCCAAATGGTAAACCTCTAACTACAAAACACTCTGTTTATTATTAAGCATACACTGCCTCCTGCATGTGGAAATGGGAAGTGTCAGATTTTCAATCTCTGAACTCTTTATGAGCTAAAGCAGCCACCAGGAGGCAGAGTGAATGCTGGAGATACTGATTTGGTTCCACATATGCACCTCCAGTGAGAGACTATTCCATGCTCTTTTAGGCCTGCTAGGCCTCAGTCCTAGTTAGGTGAACTCTATAATTGTGTAGTTACAGGTCCAATTACACAATTACTATCATAATGACTAAATTAGCTGTACTTTTCTTGACATGCGTGCAGATACACGTCAAGCTTTTGGTTGGCAGAGTAGCTGCAAAAGCACTGATCCTTAAATTCATATTCTGTTTTGAAAATGAGCAAAGATTTATCACAAAAATAAGACTCCAAATCAGAAAGTGTATGAAAAAGCTAAAGTTTGGGCAACTCCTAATTTTATCTCATGTCCTATAAATTTCCATTTCAATATTCGGTTTCCTGTGAGAAAGCTTTCACACCCCACCAACATCCCATCTCATCCCTATTTCTCAAACAGCCGCCAGTTATTTCTGTGGTCAGACATAGCCCCACTTCTCTAATGGCTATAATTAAGCTAAACATTAATAATGCTTGCAACAACAATGTAATTACTAGTCTTCCTTCACTGTCATAGATGAATTGCAGTAGTACAACTTATACAAATATATATATGTGTGTGTGTGTGTGTGTGTGTGCGTATCAACTTCAGTTTTACTGATGTCCACCCAGCTGCTTCTTGATAATTAACAGTGTAATTACATGTGTGTTATAGACTTTTCTAATTGTAACAGATTTTAACGGATTAAAGTCAGAACTTGATTAAGATTTAGATTAAGTGACCCTTGTTTGTCCCACAATGGGGAAATTTCACCTCTGCATTTAACCCATCTGTGAAGTGAAACACCACATACACTCTAGTGAGCACACACACACTAGGGGGCAGTGAGCACACTTGCCCGGAGCGGTGGGCAGCCCAATGCGCAGCGCCCGGGGAGCAGTTTTGCTATATAGGTATGTATGTAGATTACAGACCTTCTGTTGACTTCTGGCAATCAAAGGAATAGTATTTCTCTAAAACACTTCAAAAATGCTTCTAAAATGCTTCTATATGGCTGGTTTGTGATTCCTCTGATTGTATCCATCCATCTTTTAGCTGGTTGTCCTCTTCTTTAAAGCATCATGGTTTGTTCCAGTGCATTGGCTCTTCTGAGAATATGTCCGATATAAGACAACTTCAGTTTGGTAATCTGGGCTTCAGTGAGAGGTGAAGCTTGATTTGGTCAAGGACACATTTTTTAGTTTCCTTTGTCATCCTAGATACTCTCAAGCATCTTTGCCAACACCAAAGTTCAAAAGCATCAATATTTATTCTGCCCTTATTTACTTGTTTATTGTCCAACTTTCATATCCATAAAAAATCATAGAGAAGACCACAGTCTGGACAATTCTGATCTTTGTTTGAAGAGATAAACTGTTGCATTTGAAGATCTTTTCATGCTCTGTCAACATTGTCCTGCTGACTGCCAGCCTGTGTCGTATTTCTTGAGTGCTGGCTCCTCTGTTGTTAATAAATGATCCAAGTAGGCAAAAGCTGTCCACCCAAGTTAGAGGTCTTTCCTGTTGTCATAACCTTGCCTTGTTTTCATTGTGCTGAAGTTCCATATTTTGGTCTTCTAGATTTTCTGCTATAGGTGTTGTATCATCAACATATGGAAGGTTATTGATGTTTCTTCCACCAATCCTGAATCCTCAATCATCTTCCTCCAGCCCTGCCTCTCTCCTTATATCTTCTGCATAGATGCTGAACATGTATGGTGGCCATAACCTTGTCTACCTCCTTTGGCAGTGTGGAACCAGTTTGACGGTTGTGTCTCTTTCATGACTATGGCTTGTTGATCAGTGCAGAAGTTCTTAATTAAAGCAATGCCCTGGTACTGACATCTTCATGAGGACATTCAATAGGTTTATGTGCCTTATAAAGGTTTTTTATACATGTGTAATTACTTAAGAATAAATCAAGATATTGTTTTGAAATTACATAAGTAAAAACATATGCTACTGAAATCCAGCCAAAACAGCAAAAACGTCACATGCATTGTTAACGTGAAACTACACAGTTATTACAGACACTTAATATAAAGTGGGACAAAGAATGCATATAGAATACTTGCAGGCTAAATTAAAGAAATGCCATCTTTAAAAATTATAATCAGTGTTTGTTTTTAACTATTTTATGTTCATTAGAGAAACTTAAACAGCTTCATTGTAACCACTGCTAAAGACTGAGTAGACTGATAAATCAACGTGATGAGCCAGTTATTAAAGTATTATTGAGCTCGTTTAAGGGATGAATTGGATGTCTCCACAGAAGTGTACATATTCTTGAGTGACAGCTTAGCATGTGTGTTCTACTGTTCTACTGGAATGATGTTACACGAATATCAGTCACTGAACATCAATACAGCTTCCTAGGGATATGGTGATTGGCTAATGCTTAGTATAGTGAGTTCTTTGCAGCTTTTGTCAGGTTCACCTGATGCATTTGAACTACCCACTTTCACCTTAATTCTCAGGATGTCAAACTGTTTTGCAGGTCTCTAGTTCAATTACACAGCATTTATTTAATTGAAATTTATTTTATTTAAAAATTGCAGAAAAATACCATATTTAAGTGTTTCATCTGTAGAGGATGTGCTATTTTCACTTATTACACAAAATATGTAGTTTTTTTTTTTACTGGGATTGGTGTTGACCAATACTCAAGATTTCAATATCAATATAAATTTTGGTAATTGGTAAGAAATTGTGGTATTGAGACATTTATATATACAGAACTAATTTGTCTTTGGCTGTTTTTCACCTGCTCTCTCTCTCTCTCACTCAGCTGTGCTTGGAAGCTGAAGCATTCATCTTCCTCATATCTTGTGGAATGTCTGGTGGTGTGCATCCTCTTAAACAAGTTTCCAAACTTGGAGTATTAACATTTCGTCATGTTTAACTTTTATAAGTGAGCATTTCAAAAGTAAACAGAGCGACAGTGTCTCGGCTACCTTTGATTAAATACAGTATGTACAGATTCTCTGTGTCTTTCTCACTTTCTCTCACTCCTCTTTACTGTTATTGTTGTTGGGAAGAAGAGGGATCTTGGCATGCCTTCGAGACGAATCCATCAATAAGCCTCTAAAGCAGATGTTGTTTCTATTCTCATAGGTTCTTCTTGTGCTTGAGTGCAAATTAAAATGCTATGTATCCCAACTGATTGGGATGGTCTTGTCCCCAAACTGTCAAAACCTCTTTATTTGACCAGTTATTTTACTTAGTGTGTCCACTCTTTGCCTTTATTACAGCTTCTATTCTTTTCACGAGGCTTGAGTTCAGTTTTCCAGAGTTTTTCAAAAATCTGAAGGGATATTTTTCCACACTGCCTAAGTTCAGTCTTAGAAATGAATTGCATTTTCTGCTTCTTGCAGTGCAAGAAATACCAAAACACGTTCAGTGATGTTGTCTGGGCTCTGTGGTGTATTGTTCTTAGAACACCAGCAGTTTCTCTGTTTGATTTGCAAATTTTCATCTTTACTGGTTATTCCTTTTCTCAGTGAGGGCTTCTTGACATCTACACATCCTGTCAGACCCAAAATGAAGGGTTTTTGTCTTGGAAGGATGTACAGGAGCACCTGTGGATTTTTCAGATCTGAAGCAAGAGTGGAGCCTGCTTTTCCTCTCTCTCAAACATGGAAGCTTCACATACTGACAGTTATAGTTGTTAGGAGTTTCAGACTTCTCTGAAGGACCAGAAGGCCTTGAAGGTTCCCCTCTGGTGTTCAAGTCATCTCTGACAGTGATGATAAAATCATGGAACTTCTGAAAAAATAAGCTTTTTTTGGGGTACTGTTTGCCTTAGAACACCCTGAATGTACCAACTGGACCAATTCTGACTCTGCAGATCATTTCATATCAAAGCACTCTGAATGACTTTGTTCGTATATTCAGGATGTAATGATGCAGACATTTGAAATGGGTGGAATTGTTCTTTAACTGTAGGAGCCATGAGCTATGAGGATGGCCAGCTCAGGGGACACGGGGTCAGTGTACTGTTGGCAGTTGTGGAGAGGGAGCTGCTCGAGGGAAAGTGACAACAGCAGCAGCACTGCTGCAGAACTGAGACAATAGCCTAATGTCTAAACCAGCTCCAGTTAGAAAAGCCACACCCACTCAGGACAGGAAGCGCAGTCAGAGCGCAGCTCCTCACAAGCTGATGACTAAACCAGGTGTGGGTGGGTGGGTGTGTGTGTGTGTGTGTGTGTGTGACTGAAAGAGGATGTATGTCAGCATCCTCATAATGATTATGCATTTTGACAGCTATGGCGTTAGCCTGAATCGTTTCCGAGAGCTGTATAATTACTTATTCATAAAACACTGAAGTAAATGTAGGTGTCTATAATATTCTACGGAAATATAATACTGCCAGTGGTCATTGTTGGGGTAGGTACTAGTTGAGGGCAGTATTCCAGTTCATCTGTTATACTAGTTGAATTTCTTCCTCTGTTTTACTGATATGCCACAATTAAACACAGATAACACTATCTGATTAACCCGTTTAGTTGAATGGCTGAACTGGGGATGTTCATGAAAATGCCACTCTCTAGTCTGCTAAATGGGAGTAGTCCACTTTGTTTTTGAGGCATGAAGGAATGACCATTCCTTTGGGATTAGCCTTGAGGCCGCTGCATATAGGATACACTGTATAGCCCAGCATCATAACATTAGAAACCATTGTTTTAAATGAAGACACACACACAGCCATTGATGTTAAATGCCGAAGTTGTGCCAATAATTGGCGACAGCTCAATTTCTCAGCATGGCATAGCATGCCATTACTATATTAAATAAAAGCCACACTGAGAGCACAGAAAGCCACAATAGATCTCATTTGGCCTGAAATTTATACAGAGAAAGAAGTCAGTCTTTTAGATGAGCAAAGAAATGTTGATTAAATAATAATAATAATAATCCATCCATCCATCCATTTTCTAAGCCGCTTCTCCGTCAGGGTTGCGGGGGGATGCTGGAGCCTATCCCAGCAGTCTTCGGGCGGAAGGCAGGATACACCCTGGACAGGTCGCCAGTCCATCACAGAATAATAATAATAATAATAATAATAATAATAATAATAATAATAAAATAACCCATTACCTCAGTGACCATTATCTCAGTGAATGCTGCTAGCCTAATCACTCAATATCTTTCATATCGAATACAGCGTTTGTGAAGAGGTAGTAAACTGACACCAAGTGTGATCAACAATGTTGAAAGTTTTATTTCATTAAATTTAGACGAACACAGTGTAAACTCTTGATGTTTAGCAGTGCTTCCCCTGCAATACATTCTATATCTGCGCTGTCATGCAGCGCGTCTGGTGTGCGGTGGTCTAATGTAACATGGACACCGCAATGCTTATTGCACTTCCTCTCATACCGCCTGACAAGCCATGTGACTGTGTCAGCTGCATCAGATGAGGCTGCAGTGTCATGGCATCGTGCGTGAAACAAGCATTGGATCAGCTGAGACTGTAATCATTTCCAAATTCCGGCAGTGTCGGAGGATCGGAAGTATGATTGTATGGGATGCACGTACAAGACAAATGACTTGAGAAATTCAACAAAGCCGAAGTTGACCTTTTAATTGAAATTCCACCTTTAATGGTACAGCAGTTACTTTCAGACGCGTGTACAGGTGCCAGACTGTAACTGCTGCTCCATTTAAGGTGGAATGGAAAATTGAAGATTGGGCGAAAGGCAGGAGACACCCTGGACAGGTCACCAGTAAATCGCCGGGCAGATTGACAGACGCATTCACACCTAGGGGCAATTTAGCATGTCCAAATGGCCTGACTGCATGTGTTTGAACTGTGGGAGGAAACCCATGCAGACATGGGGAGAACATGCAAACTCCACACAGAAAGGACAGTGGTCACCCACCAGCCCTCCTTGCTGTGAGGCAACAGTGCAACCCACCACGTCACCGTGGAGAGGAAATATATATTTTAAATGCTTTGTGCATAATCTGTAATGCAACAGGTTACTTTATTACAGCTATAGTAATCACTGTAATGTGTTACCCCCGGTTAGTGTTATTACTACAGCAGTGAATTAAGTCTTATTACTAGTAGCGTCAGGTTTAACACATTAAAACAGGCTAATCTGAGAAATTATAAATACCATGACTGTTTTTGTTTTAACACCATTAACACATTTTCCTAGTTTGACCCTCTGAACCATCTGTGGTTCCACCCAGCTGCTCATACTGTATCTTAAAGCTGATGATGCAGTAAGGTAAGAGAGGCCTTCCTAATGCTTGTATGTGAAGAGTCCTCTTCAGTGATCACTCACACACATTTGAGCTTTCTGAAGTGAGCAGTGCGACATGTTTAAATCTTACTTTAAAAACGTTCTATTCTCACAGGTTCTTCTTGGGCTTGAGTGCAGATCATAATGCTACGTATCCCAGCTGATCCCTGAACCCAGGGATTGCCTTGTACCCAAATTGTGAAAACCTATGCTTATTTTACCAGTTACTTTATTTAGTGTGTCCACTCTTTATTTATATTCACTACCACAAAACTATTCAGCAAGTGGAAATTTGGTAATTTGCTATTCTCAATGCTGATTTGCATTCAGTACTGAGCTTAAAGTCCAGAAAATAAGTATACACCCAAAGGAAAGCAGGCTGGAGAGAATGACAACACAGAGACGTAGAGGAAATACGGTGGAATGACGCGTCCAATGTGCAAATATATGATACCAAGAGCCAATAGGAACGAAGTGGGTTTTACTCAAGAAGGTTGCATTGACCAAACATTTATCAAGTGAAGCTGAAAAGTCTAAACTATGTTGTAATAAGCTGATTCAACTTAAAGATGCTGTTTGCTCTTCTGAAATCATCCAAATAAAGTTAAAAACAACATATTATTAGCCTGTCTGCATTTGCATGTATTGTCAACTTAAATAAAAATTGTGAATATAACACACTTAAATATGTAACGCTAGGTTTGCAAATCAGACACAGATAAAAATGAACCTGGAAGATTTATTTTAAAGGAGATGAACAGGGTGAACACCAGACCAGGTCAATAACCAGAAGACCCAGGTATAATACACAGGAGTAGGTGAAAATGGAGTTGAAAAAACAGGCGAGGGTCGTAACCATAGAATAATCAAACAAGTCAATAAAGAAAACAAAGTGAGGTTGAAACACAGAACAGCAATCAGGAAAATAAACAGCTTGGTATGCACTGACGGGACAATGACAACACTTCACAAAGACAAGGTTCAAACAGACTGCTAAATATACAGAGCAAAACAGGTGGTGGTTATTAATATTCAGGTGACTGTGATCTGCTGGGTGGTTTGTGATTGGCTAGAAGAGTCTCATGACTGACAGAAGGATTCTGGGAAGTGGAGTCCTTAACTGTTAGAGTGTCCGACTGAGAACCAGGAATCTTGACAAAGTTATCTTAACTCAAAATAAGCTAAAAAAAAGCAATTTTACTTAAAATGACCAAGTTACCATGTCAACAGATCATTTTTGCATTAGTTTGAGTTTTTCAGATTACTCCAGTTACTCCAACATTCTGTAGTATTTAAGTCGTATTTCTTTCTTTAAGATGTGTGGTTAGGTTTTACAGTGCAGCCGTTCTTACCTGCGTCCTTTCTTTTGAGCTATCGCTTGTTGCTCTGACTCTGCACATCAAACTGCAACTGTAACCTGTTGGTTACTTTTCCCGATCTGCCGGTGCACAGTGATGTAATCAAAGCTCAGGTGGCATTTCAGATGTGGGCAGCAGTCACTCCACTTTGTTCAAAGATAGCAGGAAAAGAATAATTTGGCCTTTAAAACAATAACAAGAAATTATACTTAACATGCCTATTTTAATTTTTACCCTGCTGGCTTTGATTAGAAACGAGCAGATCATGAGGGACAGTGAAGGTGGAGCAGTTTGGAGATAAAGCCAGAGAGGCCAGGTTGAGATGGTTTGGACATGTGTTGAGGAGGAATAGTGGATATATTGGGCAAAGAATGTTGGAGATGGACCTGCTGGGTAGAAGGAGAAGAGGTAGACCTCAGAGAAGGTTTATGGACGTAGTGAAGGTGGACATGGAGATGGTTGGTGTGAAAGTAGAGGAGGCAGTGGATAGGGCAAGATGGAGGCAGATGATCCGCTGTGGCGACCCCTAAAGGGAGCAGCCGAAAGAAGAAGACCCTGCTAGCTTTGAACCTCTATACTTCTTTAAACATTTTTACCTGAGTACGGGTTTGTGATGCTCTGCATTGTAACTAGAGAACAATCAGGCATGCATTCATCAGCTGAACCACACAGCTTAATAGAAGGAGTATAATGGAAAGATGCTTTATGCATTTGCACTATCAAGGACACACACATACACACACACACACACACACACACACACACACACACACACACACACACACATATATACACACACAGGGATGGGAGTGTTTTCAAATCCAGAGCATTCCAGTGGGCAGAGAGTGTGTGTGTTTTAGATTGTCCCCAATATGCAGTGATTGTTCTCCCAGAATGCACATGGCGCAGTGAGAACTCTAAACTCAATGAACTCTTCAGCTTCTTGTTCAGCTTCTTGTCTTTCTCCCACCACTCGTCTTTCTCTGCTATCTTTCTGCAGAGCCTTGCACTTTTTCCACCCCCTGCCTGGCCCAGTCTTTACTGCCCTCACATCACCCGACCCCAACAACCCCCCTATACCCCCCCCCCCCCCTTCTGCCTTCTGCCTTCTGCCTTAGTAATTTAATTTATTCTAAACTGAAGTGTATTGACAGATAAATACAAAACAAAATAAAAATGGTCCTTTATATCATTTATAACTGGACTTTGCATCTTCTACCTACACACACAGCCTAAGCTTGGGGACATCTAATCCTTGAAAATGTTTTATCACACAATGAAGTACCTGAATAATATAATATAATAATAATATTACTGAATAATAAGCCTTTGTGTGACATAAACCTGAAATGTCAAGGGGTTAACATACTAAAAAGACTGACCACGTTCATTTTGAAGAAAGCAATATGTGTCAGCACTCAATATTTGTGACAGTTCTACATGTATTCCCTTGTTGTGATGTCAGCACTCATGCTTTTAACAATAGTTTGGAACAGTATGCTTGAAGTAAAGCATGCGTAAAGTATTAATAATTAGCTTTTTATGTTAACGAAACAAAACAGGTTTTATTTTTTGCTTAATTGTGACATAACAGTGAGAAAATTCTAAATTTCAAAAGGCAACAAATTTTCCCCAAACTTTTGATGGACAGCTTATGTTGAATATATCTGCACTTTGAAAACTTTTTTCTGATTGTGGGGTCTGTGATGAATGAATCAGTTGACCAGTCTTTTCTCTGACTTGACCTCTGACCAGGCTCGACCGCCTGTCCTTCAGTGACTTTTATTGACATGCTTTGTACAAATATTTACATTTACAAGCATGCCCTGCTCTGGGGGAGGTGGGGGGACAGGAGCACCTCTGGGTCAGTCAAAGACCTATTATTCAGTATCTACACTGATCATCAACTACTGTAAAACCAATTTGCAAGATATGAAGTTATGAAAGTGAGGAATTAATGTTTGGACCCACACATGAACCCACATTTGGGGTCAGTTTCCCCTTGTCCTGGAATACACAATATTCTGAATGGAGATTCTCAGCTGAGTACACTCCTGAACTATTGTCATTCCCTGTCTGGTAAACAAATCCTTACACTACATTTAAATTACAGTGAAATAAAAGTGAGGCAATTTTCATTTCATCAGCATCTACTGCTGCACCAGTTAGCTGTAGTGTTAGTGTTTGCTCATCAGCTCATCTGAAGAGGCAGTATCCATTCCTTGTCCAACAATAAAATCTGCCATGACCAAAAGATTTCCCTTGAATATTCTTAAATAAAATATCACTAATAAAATATTCACAAGAATTTTAGCGAGAATTTTGTTTTAGGGGTCCATGTGTAGGGGGCCAAGAGACATTGCTATATTGATATTGTCAATCACCAACCAACCAACTAGCCTACTTTATTGTAGTTTCCATAACAAGAAAGTCCATTTTAAATACAACACCTGATTCCTGACGTTATATTTAACAAGCCTATTTACTATAACCACTGAGCAGCATACCACTGGCTAATGAACCAGGGTATTAGGTGTTGGCGAATTAACCACAGCTCTACATTTTAAAGTAGTGAGAGTATATGCCTGGGGTGAATGGCTGAAGAGTGGGATTTTATTTACCAGGATCAACTTTACTACATAGCTGGCTGGCTAGTTAGGAAGCTGGGAATTAGCACAGCCACAGTTTCTGTAGCTAAGATCAAACTGCAGAGCAGTTGAAAAAGGAGTTCCATGTCTTATTACATTGGTTTACAGCCAAGTGCATTTTGCCATTGTGATAATGGTGGGCAAAAATTGGCAATGATGAAAAAGAGCTTTGGCTCTTTCATTTGTTTAAGGTGGAAAATAAAGAAACAATGATGCAATAACTGAGTTTTTGGGGTTCATAAAAGCAAGACAGACTACATTTTGCAACATTTCCATTGGCATCAGAGGTCTCAGAAATCTGGGGGCCTGGCTTTCAAACAAGGAGGCTTATACTCCCCCGGCCCCACTGTAGGCCCCTGGTATAAACTACAATTCATTGATTTCAGCCAAAGCACCCACTCCCCTCATTTTTCCTCCCTCTCTGTGGTTAATGTCTTTTTGTTAACTTTCATTGATACTCAGACATCAAAAAGAATGCACATGCCTACTAGTTACCCATACCTGAGACCAATACCAATTTCTTTTCTTTGGGTCAAAGAACAGTCTGGCATGTACTGGACAGTTAAGATATCTGTCCTCCACTCCCACTTTCCACCACTTATTTTCATTTAATAACAAAATGGTGAAAGGACTGCAGGGATCGGCTAAAAATACATCAGGGCCTCCTCTCTGAATTGTTCCATTATTCAACAGTTTTGGCGCCAATTGCGCTTCAAGGCTCCAGAGAGTTACAACACGAACACTCCTCTTATTTTTATACCCCATACACACTAATTATTTCTTCCAGTTGCTCTCTTTTTTTATATGATAGCAATCGACTCCATCGACACCTTTTCCACTAGCCCTGCCTCTGAAGGTCATGACCCTCAGGGTAGGGTACGGAAAGCATCCCACCCTTCACTGGAATAAAACAGTAAGAAAAAGAGAAAAGGAAATGAGGAATACTGTTAACCAAGGTTAGCATTCTTTCACTGTGCATGAGACAATTCAGAATGGAGTTCAGTGTAAATGCAAATGCTAGCTGGAAAAAGTCATTTAGTGTGAATGACCCAAAATATGATAAACCATTTGAACAATTTTAGCCTGATTACCACCTGCCTTCACCACCAATACTAACCTTATACACTCTAGACTCATTATCCAGTTATTATTATTTGACCTCTTACCACTTTACTAAGCGTGGGGGTACCCACAGTTCATTGGATGTTAAGGGGTTAAGACAATCACGTATCATAGCCATTATGCATGTATAGAACAGCACTGTGGACTCATTTGTCTCATAATGTGTATATATGAGCGCAAACAGCCTTGATATATATGCGTATGGAGCGTTACTGCACGCACGCGCCTCTGTGTCTCTGAGCGTTGGCGTTGACAGGATCTTGGAGGCTCGGCCAGAGGCCTGCTGAATCTGGCCATGACTCAGCCTGAGCCGCTGGAATCTGGGTTAAGGGAAAAGCTAGGGGGAGAGAGAGAGAGAGAGAGAGAGAGAGAGAGAGAGAGGGGAAGAAAGACTACTAAATAAATGGGGAAATGAGGCTTCCAAAAGGGTACCAAGGGCACTGTGATGGCTTCTCTTGTTTTACAGCGTCTGTTTCTCACCTCATCTTCCAACTTAGTGACAGTTAAAGTGTGAGGCATAAAATAGTTTCACATATCTGTCATTTTTAGTTCACTGTTATTTGGCCAGGTCATCCTATTTATTGTATTGAAGCTCTGAAATTATTGTTGTAATAGAATTAAAATTCGGTTGGAAACATAAAGGTTGAATTCTTGAACTGGAAATCTAAGTGATCTGATCATGACAGAAGGTTTCAAATGCTCACGGTTAAGAGACAAAATGAGGCTTTACTGTTTGAATCAAGATCCAGGTTGGTGGTCAATACACACACATTTGTCGTTGGACAAATCCAGAAAAGCCGGCATAAAAAGATAAACATAACAGAAAGCAAACAGTCCAAAAGGGTCAGGCAAAAAAGGCAGGGTCGATAAACAGGCAGAAATGGTCCTAAACAGGAATAACAATAAACACATGAAAACGCTCAGTAGATCTATGAAAGATGTAATACCTCACAACTAAACTATGTTAAAGCCTGGGCTTCAATACTAGACTATGATAGTCATATGACACAACAAATAGGTGGGAGATAGAGTCCAAGTAAGTCTCAGAGCCG